>NC_091370.1:2127705-2292165 GCF_038502225.1 Cherax quadricarinatus | reverse complement strand
TTGAGGTGGTATGGAGATTTAAAGAGGACAGAGGAAAATAGGATGACTTGGAGAGTTTATAAATCTGTAGTGGAGGGAAGGAGATGTAAAGGTCATCCTAGGAAAGGTTGAAGGGAGGGGGAGTAAAGGTGGTTTTGTATGCAAGTGGCTTGAACATCCAACAGATGTGTGCAGGTTTGTGTGAGCATATTAGATAGGAGTGAATGGAGACTAAGATTTTTAAAGGACAGACATGCTGTTTTAGTGTGAGCAGGGTAACTTTTATGGAGAGATTAATGCAAATTGGTTAGCTGGACTTCGAGTCCTGGAGGTGGGAAGGGCAGCGCCTCCATTCCGAAGGTGGTGCGGGGATGCTGAGGTTGGAGGGGGTAATCTGATTCTTATGTTAGTACACTTCTGGAAAGACAGTGAATGACTGAATGCTGGTGTATGGGTTTTCCCTCTTTAGGTTACTTTGCCTTGGCAGCAGATGGAGGCTCGGAAAAAAATTTAATAAAATATATTACATATTGAGTTTAATAAGAAGTAATACATAAAAAAATAATAAGAATTAAACAAAGAGAATAGAAAATAAAATATTTGTAAAAAAAAAAAATAATTAAGCATTACTCTTATTGAGCATTATAATACTATTAGTTATTTATGCTGTGGTTATTTTAGTGCTTGTTTTATACATTATAATTCTGAAGAGTTATTCGAGATACTTACCTTCACTCGATGGCGGAAAATATAGTCAATCTTGCCGGCACTAACAAGATCCTTCAGTGCTGCATGGAACCTTTGAAATTCTGCTGATCCTAATTCAGCATACAGCACCACTCCAACCTGAGGTGTGAAGAACTTCTCAAGTCCTAATATATGATTCATAGGAAAATATAATACTTAAAAATTATCCAGCTTAACCATTTGACTGTTTCGGTTGTATATATACGTCTTACGAGCCTATGTGTTTGACGTATATATGTATACTCAAAAATTCTAGTGGCTTCAAATCAAGCAGGAGAAAGCTGGTAGGCCCACATGTGAGAGAATAGGTCTGTATGGTCAGTGTGCACTATATAAAAAAATCCTGCAGCACACAGTGCATAACGAGAAAAAAAACTCCGACCTTGTTTTTGGATTAAAACGCCGACTTTGAGGTGTATTTTTGTATAGTTTTTATGGTTATATTCTCGTTTTCGTAGTCACATTCGATAGAATAGAAAACATATTATAGACATAGAGGTGATTTTGATTGGTTTTACTATGAAAAGGACCTTGAAATGGAGTTCTAAGAAAAGGAAATGTTTGATTTTTGCTGATGTTCAAGAGTAAACAAATGATGTCATTGTCCAATAAATGTCCAACTAGCCATTCTAATATGCAGTCATGAATGCATTGATGTTACTTACACAATTATTATAATATTGCAGTAGTCTGCATAACAGTAAATCTTCTATTTTTTGTTTGAAAAAAAATCAAAATAGAAAGCAAGAGTAATATAGGAGGGGCCTGGAGACGTGACTGATGAACAAAGAAAATGTTATTTTAGAGCCAGGAATGTCTGCATTGTTCATTCTGGATCCTATTTTGAAATTGGCAATTTTTTTAATTTGCATGAAATTGGGCAAATTGCCAATTTCTGACCACTTTATTGGGTAGTTGAAATTGGTAAATAGGGAGTTTCTTCTACTCAATCGATAGAACAAATAGATTTCTAAAGAAATAGTTATGAGTTTGGTCGACTGGAACAATGGAATTAGCCAAAAATAGGGCTCAAAGTGGGCAAAATCACCGATTCATAAATAACGCCATAGTCGCTAACTTCGCGAGAGGGTAATTCTGTAAATTTTCCATCAAATTTCGTACTTTTGGTGTCATTACCATCGGGAAAAAATTCTCTATTATTTCAATGGAAAAAAAATTCAGATATTTTGTGACACCAGGAGACACCTCAGGATTTGGGGTTGCGACAGTCAAAGGGTTAAATATAACCTTGCTATAACCGACTAATAGAGGGAGATTGTCCAAGTGCCCATTAAATCAAAATAATATTCAAAAGTAGCAATAAGACTACTTAAGTGTTCAACTGAATACCTAATTTTAATACAGTGAACTTTGTTAATTTGTAAAAACTTTCCCAAAAAAAGAAGTTAAAAGTACAATTTATCCATTAAGTCAGTTATATTAAGGCCTTTTCTGATTATCATAAGCTAAAAGAGGTAGTTTTACTGGCTTATCAATGTTACGCAGAAAGGTGGAATAGCTGGGTGCTAGAGCTTTGTCTAAGGGCAAAGGTAAAAGCTACACACATCTCAAGCATAAACAGGCCACCCAGGGCTATCCCAGTCAAAACAGAAAGCGCTAAACCAGTATTTGTTACTTCAGTGGGTTGGTTAATAGAGGGTTAGGCAAAAAATCCTAGTTAGGAAAATATATCTATTTATTCAACATAACACTATATACACACTCTAGCAAACACTTTCATTTATCTCCTATCCTAAACGCCCACATAGCAGGCACAAGAAGCAGGCGGCTGGCGGTCCAGTAACCATAACACTCGCCCTAGTCAGCGCCAGGCCGACTCTACTCCAATACCAACCCCATTTCTTATTTCCTCACTCATCCCACCGCACCCTGACCATGTCAGAGCCTAGGTGAGCATACAGGTAAGCCATAGAAGAGCCTATGGCTTGGGTTAGCTAAACAAAATAATTACACCACTACAAACTTAGCTTAAATACACCGCATCTCCGACGCCAGCCTCCACACCATGCTGACTCCACGTGACTCCTCCCAGCCACACTTACCCCGCGTACCCAAACACAGTTGGAAAATAAATACCTAGCAGGATTTCTTTATAATTACAGTTAGAGTACTTTACAGTACCCCCAAATGCACATAATGAATTATAAAATTATTCTTTACAATTATAACATTCATACTATTATGACACCCTTCTCTACTGTATATACATTACAATGTCATGCAGAACCCTGCATAACACCCACCCAGTCTGGTCACCTCCACTCAAGGAAGCACAGCACAGCACCAGACCCAGCAGCACAAGCTAGTCAGGTCCAACTCACACACACCCACCCACACCCACTCATTTATTCATCTAACCTCTTTTTAAAACTGTACTCGGGAGTTTGTTCCACTCATACACAACCCACTATGTACTGCAATTTTTCTGTCGTTTTCAAACCCAGACATTGATATGACAGACAGTAGCTAATAAAAAAATCCCTTTTTAAATTAAGGTGGCTCATGCATTACCTTGACACATATTGGTCTTAATACACAAGTAAAAGTTATCCTTTAACACTCCAGACATCTCCCACTAAGGTAGGGTGACCCGACAAGAGAGAGAACACTTTGACCGTCACTCATTCACTGTCTTGTCAGAAGTGGACTCACTTAACAGTTCAGATGCTCCTTCAAACCCCAGCATCCCCACCCCTCCTTCAGAGTGCAGGCACTGTACTTCCCACCTTCAGGATTCAAGTAGAGCTCACCAGTTTCCCTGAATCCCTTCATAAATGTTACCTTGCTTACACTCCAACAGCACATCAAATCATGAAAACCACTTGCCTCCGCTCATACTCACAAAAGCTCGTTGGATGTCCAAGTCCTTAATACTCAAAACCTCCTTTACCCTTAACCCTTTCCAAGAACGACCCCTACCTATCCTTCTCTCCACCCCAAATTCATATGCCCTCCTAATACTATTTTTCTCCATCCTCTCTAAATGTCCAAACTACCTCAACATCTCTTCCTCAGCTCTTTTGGTAACTCCACACCTCCGCAACACACACTGCCTTCAGACACAACATCTCTACTGCCTCCAGCCTCTTCCTAACTGCAACATTCAAACCCCATGCTTCACACCCATACAGCAGTGATGGTACCACTATACTCTGGTACATTCCCCTTTTTGCCCCCATGGATAAAGTTCTTCATATCCACAGATGCCTCAAATGCACCATCCACATTAATCCCAGTGGATCATCTCATTTGTCAGAACCATCCACGTACAAGTCCACTCCCAAGTATCTGTACACACTTCCTCTATGCTTCCCTCTTCAATCTGATATCCAATCTCTCATTGCCTATTTTTTTTATACTTTCATCACCTTGCTCTTTCCTATGTTCACTTTTAATTTTTTTCTTCTACATACCCTCCCACATTTGTTTACCAACATCTGCAAATTCCATTCTGAATCTCCATAAGAACCATGTCATCAGCAAAATGCAACTGTGACAATTCCACTCCATACCAGATTCTCTATTCTTTAATCCCACACCACTCCCTGGCACCCAAGCATTCACTTCTTTTACCTTATCAATAAATATGTTAACCCTTTGAGGGTCCAGACCCCCAATCTAAAAATTCCCCACAGGGTCCAAGAATTTAAAAAAAAAATTATTTTTTCTTATGAAATAGTAGAGAATCTTTTTCAGAAGGCAATAAAACAAAAAGTATTAAATCTGATGAAAAATTGATGAAATTACACTCTCACGAATTCTGCTGTGTCAGCGATATTTACGCATCGGTGATTTTTGCCCACTTTGGGTCCTATTTTCGGCCAATTACATTGTTCCATTAGATCAAATTCTTAGCTATTTTGCTAGAATGCTTTCTATTTTATCTACTGAGCACAAGAAATTGCCCAATCAACTACTTCAACTACCCAATAAAGTGATCAGAAATTGGTAATTTGGCCAATTTCATACGAAGTTCAAAATATTCCAATTTCAAAATAGAGTTAAGAATAAACAATGCAAGCATTCCTGGCACTAAAATAACATTTCCTCTGATTATTATTAGTTACGTTTCCAGGTTTTACACAAGAACTACATTTTAATTTTTTATTCACATAAGAGAACTTTTATTCACACCAAAAAATAGAAGATTTACTGTTATACAGTACTGGAATAATTAAATGATATCAGCATATTTGTGAATGCCCATCAGACCCACCAGCTGATGTGTATTGGATGTATGATGTGATCGGTTTACTCTCAAACATCAGCAAAAATCTAACATTTCCACTACTTTGAGCTCAATTTCAAGTTATTTTCAGTACAAAAACCAATCAAAATCATCTCTATTTCTGTAAATAAACCTTCCATTCTATAAAATGAGACCAAGAAATTGCAAATGTAACCATAAACACTACACAAAAATACACTGCAAAGTTGCGGTTTTAATCCAAACACACGGTTGCAGTATTTTTCTCATTATGCACTGCATGCTGCAGGATTTGTGTTATATGGTGCACACTTACCACATAGATGCATTCTCTCATATCTAGGCCCAAATTTACAGCTCACAGCTTACCCAAGTGAGCTGAGCTCATGACGTAGTGCTACAGCTTGGATCCTGTCTTCAAAGTTGTACAACTATGGGACGGACCCTCACAGGGTTAACCCTTTCAGGGTCCACAGGCCCTCTCAGAGACTCGTTCTCAGGGTCCCCAAATTTAAAAAAAAAAATTATTATTTCTTATGAAAAGATAGAGAATCTTTTCCCGATCATAATGACACCAAAAGTACGAAATTTGATGGAAAACTTACAGAATTATGCTCTCGCGAAGTTAGCGCTCAAAGTGGGCAATTTTGCCCACTTTGAGCACTATTTTTGGCCAATTCCAATGTACTAGTCGACAAAAATCATAACTATTTCGCTAGAACTCCATTTTCTCTATTGAATGAGTACAAGAAACCACTAATTTACTGATTTCAACTATCCAATACAGTGGTCAGAATTTAGCAATTTTGCCAATTTCACACAAATGTCAAAAGATGCCAATTTCCAAATAGGGTCCAGAATAAACAAGAAAGACATTCCTGGCAATAAAATAACATTTTCTCTGTTCATTAGTCACATCCCCATGCCCCTCTTGCATTCTTTTGCTTTCCATTCTGAATTTTTATTCTCACAAAAAATAGAAGATATACTGTTATGCAGACTACTGCATTAGTGTAGAAATGGTATAAATAATATCGGCACATTTGTGAAAGAATATTAGACTCGCCAGTTGACGTGAATTGGACGCTTAGCATGATTTGTTTACTTTTGAACTTTGGTAAAAATCGAACATTTCTGCTACTTTGAGCTCAGTTTCAAGGTACTTTTCATTGTAAAACCAGTCAATATCATCTCAATTTCTGTAACATGTCTTCCATTCTATACAATGAGACCACGAAAACTAAAATACAACAATAAATACCATACAAAAATACAGTGCAAAGTCGCTGTTTTAATCCAAAAACACGGTCAATGTTTTTTTTCTCATTAAGCACTGTGTGCTGCAGGATTTTTTTTATACTGCACACACTGACCACATAGACCCATTCTTTCATATGAAGGCCTACCAGCTTTCTCTCACTTGATTTGAAGGCACTAGAATTTATGAGTACTAGTACGTCATGGACCCTTGTGCATAAGCTGTACTAGTACGGCCGAAACCCTGAAAGGGTTAAACAACCATGGACCTCACCCATCTATGTCTAAGACCAAATATTACTGGAAAATGATCTCCCTCTTTTGTACATACCCTAACCTGTGCCTCGCTATCCACACGAAAGCTCTGGACTACTTTAAGTAACCTACCGCCTCTTCCATACTTTTTATTATTAACAAACCGGCCATATTCCACAGAGGCAAGGTGACCTAACAAGAAAAACAAAAGTTTTTCTTTTTAAATTTAGTAATCTTCCATACTTATCAGCATTATTATTTTTTCCTGCCTCTACTAACAAACTCTGGTTCTACATTAGCACTGATATTTTCCTATTGACTTTAAAATCAATTTTCTTAATATACAGTAGGGCCCCCACTTACACGGCATGTCAGGTTCCAGGCTACTGCCGTGCAGTGGAACGCCATTTTTTTTTCCTACTTATAAATGCATATAAATGCCAGATAACAAGTTTATACCAACATATATTAAGTCAGCAATAGAACAAGGCACTAAAAACAATAAATAGCAAAATACATACACACAGTACACTTATTACTTACCTTAAATTATTAGTAGTCATAATGTAGGATGAGAGGTGAGTACTATTTACTGCTGAAAGTCAAGTGTGGCAGGTATGGTAGCCCACTTGGCTACCACACCTACATGTAATATATGAATGTATGTAATATGTAATACGTGTAATATGTGTATGTAATATATGACATTTAAAGCACCCCAGAGCAATAAAATGCATATACAGTACACTCATTGCTTAAAATATTGTAGTCTTAATGTAGGGTGAGAGGTGAGTATATACCATAGAAAGTCAGGTGTAGTTACAGTTTGCCACCTACCACACCTACACCAAATAAATGACTTAAATTTAAAGCACCCCAGAGTAATTATTGTATTATTTATTATTATAATTATTATTATTACCATCAACATATTTTGTTCACGGAGTTTAATCATTTCTAACAACTACCCTTAGATACCAATGGAAATAAGTCACTTTGTCTGACTTTTCTGGGTTAACCTAGGTAATCTACACATATGCTGCTATGTATGATGTTCTAGTTACCTGTATTTTTGTGTACCTGAATAAACTTACTAATGTAGAGGTCAGACAACTGGAAGCAGTCACTGGGTCTGACAAAATGCTATTAATACCTGTTCAATTTTCTTTCAAACATGTACAGTGGCATGAGTTTGCAAAGCATTTATCCCACAACACAAGGGGTCACAATTGGAAGTTGAAGACTCAGATGAATCACAGGGATTTTAGGAAGTATTTCTTCAGTCACTGAGTTGTCAGTGGAATGGTCTGGGAACTGATGTAGTGGAGGCAGGATCCATACATAGTTTTAAGAAGGGGTATGATAAAGCTCATGGAGCAGGAAGAGTGACCTAGTAGCAACCAGTGAAGAGGTGGGGCCAGGAGCTGTGACTCAACCCATGCAACCACAACTAGGCGAGTACATGTTTATGTTTAACACTGAAAACAAATAAAGCCAAGGCAGTGCATGATCATCAAGTATCACTCTACTGCTGCTCTGTCAGCAGTAGAGTGACACTCGTCTACCACCACGCTTCAAGGAGTTTCATATACAGTAGACCCTTGGCTAAAGCCTTTAATCCGTTCCAGAGAGCTAGCCTTTAACCGATTTAGCCTTCAACCGAATTAATTTTCCAAATAAGAAATGATGGAAATCCAATTAATCCATTTCAGACACCCAAAAGTATTAAAAAAAATAATTTTTTTACATGAAATATACATTTCCCCACACATAAAACAATGATACATGAAGAATAAAACAATAATAACACCACACTTATCTTTATTGTGGATTTCTTGATGAGTGATGAGACAGGAGGAAGGCAGAGGACGAAGGTGTTCTATTATACACAAATAACCCGCGCATAAAAGAGAGAAGCTTACGACGACGTTTCGGTCCGACTTGGACCATTGACAAAGTCACACTAACCAGAGGTGGAGCAGGACGGCTATATATAGGCAGGAAGAGGTGGTGGTAGTAGTAGTACAAGAGTTGTATATAATACCGACAAGATGAAATTAAGACACATGCGCAACACCCGGGCATCCTCATCATAGACGTTTCGCCATCCAGCCAGCCACTGGATGGCGAAACGTCCACAACAAAGACAACCAGACGCCACACATGTGTCTTAATTTCATCAGTAGTTGTAGTAGTAGTAGAAGGAGAAGAGGTAGTGGTAGTGGTAGAAGTGGGAAATAAGGAGGACGAGCCAGTCAAATACAAAGGAAGGGGAGCACTGCAAGAGAGCTAGATGCCCACAGACGGAGAGCAAGAGCACAGAGGTGCATGAAAGGGAAGTGGTGAAATAAATGAAGAAGGAACAGAAACACAAGACAGGAGAGAGAAAGACAACCCAGAGGAGAAAAGGAAAGAGGAAAGGGGAAGAGGAAGAAGAAGAAAAAGAAAAAGAAAAAATGAGGATTCAGGTTAAGTCACGGGTGTTCTGAAGTTTGGAGCATTTTACAATGTAGTGGGAGAGGAAGGCATCTACAGAGACGAAGCCAGGGCTAAGGTTCATACAAGGAAAGTTGTGTATTAGAGAGGATTCAACTAGACGGCGACTGTTCGAGTTGGAAGTAGGGAAGACAGTTTTAGCAGAAGACCAGTCAATAGGATGGCTATGATCTCTGACGTGACAGAAAAGAGCATTGTTAGTGTCGGCAAGCCTAACACTATTTTTGTGCTCCCTAAGTCTGTCAGAAAAAGATCGACCAGTTTCTCCAAAGTATTGAAGAGGACAGGAGGAGCAAGAAATAGAGTAGACACCAGGAACATCTGTAGAGGGAGGAGAGGTATGAACGAGATTAGTGCGAAGAGTGTTAGTCTGGCGGAAGGTAAGCTTGATGTCTAAGGGACGGAGAGAATTGTTGAGATTAGAAAGACCGGAAATGTAGGGAAGGCAGAGGATAGATCTCAACAATTCTCTCCGTCCCTTAGACATCAAGCTTACCTTCCGCCAGACTAACACTCTTCACACTTCGCAATCAAGGAAGCTGTTCTTGCCAAAGGTGCAACTTTGTTTTCGAAACAGATATCGCAAGTGATAGAAGATGTTGAGAGAATGTTATTGGTGTGGAAAAACGAAAAACAGATACCAGGAGATAGCATCTCTCAAGCAATCATATGTGAAAAGGCTAGGAAGTTGCATGACAATTTAATTAGAAAAAATGCCTGCAACTAGTGGTGATGTGAGTGAATTTAAGGCCAGCAAAGGTTAGTTTGAGAGATTTAAGAATCATAGTGGCATACATAGTGTGATAAGGCATGGTGAGGCTGCCAGTTCGGACCAAAAATCAGCTGAAAAATATGTGAAGGAATTCAAGGAGTACATAAACAGTGAAGAACTGAAACTTGAACAAGTGTTTAATTGTGACGAAACAGGCCTGTTTTGGAAGAAAATGCCAAGCAGGACCTACATTACTCAGGAGAAAAAGGCACTCCCAGGACATAAGCCTATGAAAGACAGGCTTACTCTGTTGATGTGTGCTAATGCTAGTGGTGATTGCAAAGTGAAGCCTTTATTGGTGTATCACTCTGAAACTCCCAGAGCGTTCAGGCAAAACAATGTCCTCAAGGCTAATTTGTGTGTGATGTGGAGGGCAAACAGTAAGGTATGGGTCACTAGAGACCTTTTCTATGACTGGTTACACCATGCATTTGCCCCCACTGTGAAAAATTACCTCCTGGAAAATAAATTGGACCTTAAGTGCCTCCTGGTATTAGACAATGCTCCTGGTCATCCTTCAGACGTGGCAGAGCGACTTTCTGGGGACATGAGCTTCATTAAGGTCAAGTTTTTGCCTCCTAATACCATTCTTCTCCTGCAGCCCATGGACCAGCAGGTCATTTCAAACTTCAAAAAACTCTACACAAAAGCCGTTTCAAAAGTGCTTTGAAGTGACCTCATACACTCGATTGACTCTAAGAGAGTTTTGGAAAGATCACTTTAGCATCCTCAATTGTGTAAACCTTATAGGTAAGGTTTGGGAGGGAGTGGCTAAGAGGACCTTGAACTCTGCTTGGAAGAAACTGTGGCCACAATGTGTAGAAGAAAGGGATTTTGAAGGGTTTGGGGCTAACCCTGAGAAGCCTATGCCAGTTGTGAAATCCATTGTGGCATTGGGGAAGTCCTTGGGGTTGGAGGTTAGTGGGGAGGATGTGGAAGAGTTGGTGGAGGAGGACAATGAAGAACTAACCACTGAAGAGCTGCAAGATCATCTTCAACAGCAAGAGGCCAGACCTGAGGAAACTGCTTCAGAGGAGGGGAGAGAGAAATTGAGGAAGTTGCCTACTTCAAAGATTAAGGAAATGTGTGCAAAATGGGTTGAACTGCAAACCTTTATGGATGAAAATAACCCTGACACAACTACTGCAAGCTGTGCTGGTGACTATTACAATGACAATGTTATGGCCCATTATAGGAAAGTCTTAAAGGAACGGGAGGTACAGGCCTATATGGACAGATATGTTGTGCGACAGAGGTCCAGTGACTCTCAAGCTGGTCCTAGTGGCATTAAAAGAAGAAGGGAAGTAACCCCAGAAAAGGACTTGATACCTCAAGTCCTAATGGAAGGGGATTCCCTTTCTAAACAATAACAACTTCCACACTCTCCTCCTACCATCCCATCAATCATCACCAGATCTTCAATAAAGGTAAGTGTCATGTACAGTGGACCCCTGCATAACGATTACCTCCGAATGCGACCAATTATGTAAGTGTATTGTATTCTTAGTGCATGTCTTTTTAAGTTTGTGTGTATTAAAATTAATATTTCATGTGGCAAAAAAATTTTTTTTCATACTTTGTGGTGTCTTGCACGGATTAATTTGATTTCCATTATTTCTTATGGGGAAAATTAATTCGCCATACGATAATTTCGTCTTACGATGAGCTCTCATGAACGGAATAATATCGTAAGGCGGGGATCCACTGTACTAAGAAAGAAGAGCACTGTAAGGGAGCTAGGGAACCACAAAAGGTAGGAACAAGAACACAGAGGGGGGGAAAATAAACAATAATATTTTTATTTTTTTTATTAACACATCAGCCAATTCCCAACAAGGCAGGGTGGCCCGAAAAAGAAAAACTTTAATCATCATTCACTCCATCACTGTCTTGCTAGAGGGGTGCTTTACACTACAGTTTATAAAACTGCAAACATTAATGCCCCTCCTTCAGAGTGCAGACACTGTACTTCCCATCTCCAGGATTCAAGTAAGGAACTGCCGGTTTCCCTGAATCCTTTCATAAATGTTACTTTGCTTACACTCCAACAGCACATCAAGTATTAAAAACCATTTGTCTTCATTCACTCCTATCAAATACGCTCACGCATGCTTGCTGGAAGTCCAAGCCCCTCGCACAAAAAACCTCCTTGACCCCTTCCCTCCAACCTTTCCTAGGCTGACCCCTACCCCGCCTTCCCTCCACTACAGATTTATACACTCTCAAAGTCATTCTGTTTCATTCCACTCTCTCTACATGTCTGAACCACCTCAACAACCCTTCTTCAGCCCTCTGGACAACAGTTTTGGCAATTCCACACCTCCTCCTAATTTCCAAACTACGAATTCTCTGCGTTATATTCAAACCACACATTGCCCTCAGACATGACATCTCCACTGCCTCCAGCCTTCTCCACACTGCAACATTCATCACCCATGCTTCACACCCGTGTAAAAGCGTTGGTAAAACTATACTCTCATACATTCCCCTTTTTGCTTCCAAGGACAAAGTTCTTTGTCTCCACAGGCTCCCAAGTGCATCGCTCACCTTTTTTCCCTCATCAATTCCATGATTCACCTCATCTTTCATAGACCCATCTGCTGACATGTCCACTCCCAAATATCTGAATACATTCACCTCCTCTATACTCTCTCCCTCCAATCTGATATCCAATCTTTCGTCACCTAATCTTCTTGTTATCCTCATAACCTTACCCTTTTCTATATTCACTTTTAATTTTCTTCTTTTACATACCCAACCAAATTCATTCACCAACCTCTGCAACTTCTCTTCAGAATCTCCCAAAAGCATAGTGTCATCAGCAAAAAGCAACTGTGACAACTCCCACTTTGTATTTGATTCTTTATCTTTTAACTTCGCACCTCTTGCCAAGACCCTCGCATTCACTTCTCTTAGAACTCCATCTATAAATATATTGAACAACCACAATGACATCACACATCCCTGTCTAAGGCCTACTTTTACTGGGAAATAATCTCCCTCTTTCCTACATAATCTAACCTGAGCCTCACTATCCTCGTAAAAACTCTTCACTGCTTTCAGTAACCTACCTCCTATACCATACACCTGCAACATCTGCCATATTGCCCCCTTATCCACCCTTTTCCAAATCCATAAATGCCACAAAAACCTCTTTACCTTTATCTAAATACTGTTCACCTATATGTTTCACTGCAAACACTTGGTCTACACACCCCCTACCTTTCCTAAAGCCTCCTTATTCATCAGCTATCCTACTCTCTGTCTTACTTTTAATTCTTTCAATAATAACTCTACCATACACTTTACAAGGTATACTCAACAGACTTATTCCTCCATAATTTTTGCACTCTCTTTTGTCCCCTTTGCCTTTATACAAAGGAACTATGCATGCTCTCTGCCCATCCCTGGGTACCTTACTCTCTTCCATATATTTATTAAATAGCACCAACCACTCAAAAACTATATCCCCACCTGCTTTTAACATTTCTATCTTTATCCCATCAATCCCAGCTGCTTTACCCCCTTTCATTCTACCCACTGCCTCACAAACTTCCTCCACACTCACAACTGGCTCTTCCTCACTCCTACAAGATGTTATTCCTCCTTGCCCTATACACAAAATCACAGCTTCCCTATCTTCATCAACATTTAACAATTCCTCAAAATATTCCCTCCATCTTCCCGATACCTCTAACTCTCCATTTAATAACTCTCCTCTCCTATTTTTAACTGTCAAATCCATTTGTTTCCAAGGTTTCCTCAATTTATTAATCTCACTCAAAAGCCTTTTCTTATTTTCAACAATATTTGTTGCTCTATTTTACATTGCTTCACCACTCTCTTAACCTCTCTCTTTCTCTCCATATACTCCTCCCTCCTTGCATCACTTCTTTGTAATAACTTCTCATATGCTAACTTATTCTCCCTGACTACTCTCTTTACATCATCATTCCACCAATCGCTCTTCTTCCCTCCTGCACTCACTCTCCTGTAACCACAAACTTCTGCTGAACACTCTAACACTACATTCTTAAGTCTACCTCATACATCTTCGATCCCATTGCCTATACTCTCACTAGCCCATCTCTCCTCCAATAGTTGTTTATATCTTACCCTAAGTGCCTCGTCTTTTAGTTTATAAACCTTCACCTCTCTCTTACTTGATGCTTCTATTTTCCTTGTATCCCATCTAACTTTTACTCTCACTGTAGCTACAACTAAAAAGTGATCTGATATATCTGTGGCCCATCTATAAACATGTACATCCTGAAGTCTGCTCGACAGTCTTTTATCTACCAATATGTAGTCCAACTACTACTGTCATTACACCCTACGTCATATCTTGTATACATATTTATCCTCTTTTTCTTAAAATATGTATTACCTATAACTAAACCCCTTTCTATACAAAGTTCAGTCAAAGGGCTCCCATTATCATTTACACCTGGCACCCCAAACTTACCTACCACACCCTCTCTAAATGTTTCTCCTACTTTAGCATTTAGGTCCCCTACCACAATTACTCTCTCACTTGGTTCAAAGGTTCCTATACATTCGCTTAACATCTCCCAAAATCTCTCTCTCTCCTCTACACTCCTCTCTTCTCCAGGTGCATACACGCTTATTATGACCCACTTTTGCATCCAACCCTTATTTTAATCCACATAATACTGGAATTTACACATTTATATTCTCTCTTCTCCTTCCGTAACTGAACCATACCCCCGGCCGGGATTGAACCCGCGGTCATAGAGTCTCAAAACTCCAGCTCGTCGCGTTAGCCACTAGACCAGCTAGCCACAATAAGATTCATCTGGAGATTCGTCTGTAAAAACTTGCATTTGTGGTCACAGAGGTGCCTGTGCTAACTTTCCTATGGTGTAGAAATATACCTAGTTGGATGAATCTTATTGTGGCTAGCTGGTCTAGTGGCTAACGCGACGGGCTGGAGTTTTGAGACTCTATGACCGCGGGTTCAATCCCGGCCGGGGGTATGGTTTATTTGCAATCGTGTCATTACGATTCCATAACTGATCCTTCAACATTATTGCTACCCCTTCCTTAGCTCTAACTCTCTCAGATACTCCTGACTTAGTCCCATTTATGTCTCCCCACCGAAACTCTCCTACCCCCTTCAGCTTTGTTTCGCTTAGGGCCAGGACATCCAACTTCTTTTCATTCATAACATTAACAATCGTCTCTTTCTTGTCATCCGCACTACATTCACACACATTCAAGCATCCCAGTTTTATGAAGTTTTTCTTCTTCTCTTTTTTAGTAAATGCATACAGGTGAAGGGGTTACTAGCCCATTGCTCCCGGCATTTTAGTTACCTCATACGACATGCATGGCTTACGGAGGAAAGATTCTTTTCCACTTCCCCATGGACAATAGAGGAAATAAAGAAGAACAAGAGCTATTTAGAAAAAAGAAGAAAAACTTAGATGTTTGTGTATGTTTTTTTTTTTTCAACAAACCATCTGTATCCCACCAAGACAGGGTGGCCCAAAAAGAAAAACGAAAGTTTCTCTTTTTAAATTTAGCAATTTATACAGGAGAAGGGGTTACTAGGCGCTTGCTCCCGGCATTTTGGTCACCTCTTACAACATGCATGGTTTATGGAGGAAGAATTCTGTTCCACTTCTCCATGGAGATAAAAGGAAATAAACAAGAACTAGAAAGAAAATAGAAGAAAACCCAGAGGGGTGTGTATATATAGGCTTGTACATGTATATGTAGTGTGACCTAAGTGTAAGTAGAGGTAGCAAGATATATCTGTTATCCAGCGTGTTTATGAGACAGAAAAAGACACCAGCAATCCAACCATCATGTAAAACAGTTACGGGTTTCTGTTTCACAGTCCCCTGGCAGAACGATAATACCTCCCTGGGTGGCTGCTGTCTACCAACCTACTACCTATAAATAATAATAATGGACCAATTACCTAAAGGAGAAAGAGGAAAGGGGAAATGGGAGAAGGGGAAAAACGAATCAGGTTAAGTCATGGGTGTTCTGAAGTTTGGAGCATTTTACAATGTAATGGGAAAGGAAGGCATCTACGGAGACAAAGCCAAGACAAAGATTCACACGAGGAAAGTTGTGTATAAGGGAGGATTCAACCAGGCAGCAACTGTGAAAGTTAGAAGTAGGGTAGATAGTGTTAGCAGATGACCACTCAACAGGATGACTGTGATCACTGACATGACAGAAAAGAGCATATGGTCCATTATTATTATTTATTTTCCCCCTCTATGTTCTTGTTCCTACCCTCTGTGGGCCCCTATCTCCCTTGCAGTGCTCCTCTTTCTTAATATTTGACTGAGTTCACTACTACTACTGCTACCTCTACCAGTACCTCTCTTCCTCCTTTCCTACTGCCTCTCTTGTCCCATCACTGTCTGCTCGCCTATATGTACTCCCTCCTTCTCTCCTTTTTCTTAGCGTGACTTCGTAAATGGTCCAAGTTGGACCGAAACGTCGTCATAAGCTCCTCTCTATGCGCGGGTTATTTGTGTATTGTTCCAGTCACGGTATTGTGCCTTTTTTTGTTACTTTATGTTATTTTATTATATTGTTTTACTATTTTGTTCTTCTAAGGCTATGTATAATAAATGATTATATTACTCATAATATTCACAGTGTTTGACTTTACTTTGTTATCCTGGGTTTTATACCTAGTGTGCTTTGCGGCTGAATTACACTATTAATACCATAAAATTGTAGTAAATTTGAAATAAGTTGTCTTTGAGCCACCTACATACCATGTTTGCTGGTAGGGAAACTGGAGGTGGAGTAACAGCTCCTGGTTCCTTTGTTTATTTTTGCTAGAGAGGCATACTAGTACATCGGACGTACAGTGGATCCCCGCATAACGATATTAATCCGTTCCTGAGAGCTCACTGTTATGCGAAATTATCGTGATGTGAATGAATTTTCCCCATAAGAAATAATGGAAATCAAATAAAAAAAAATTTTACCACATGAAATATTAATTTTAATACACACAAACTGAAAAAGGCATGCACAGTTACATGACACTTACCTTTATTGAAGATCTGGTGATGATTGATGGGATGGGAGGAGGAGAGAGTCTTAGTGTTTAGAAGGGGAATCCCCTTCCATTAAGACTTGAGGTGTCAAGTCCTTTTCTGGGGTTACTTCCCTTCTTCTTTTAATGCCACTAGGACCAGCTTCAGAGTCACTGGACTTCTGTCGCACAACATATCTGTCCATAGTGGCCTGTACCTCTCGTTCCTTTATGACTTTCCTAAAGTGTTTCACAACAGTGTCAGTGTAATAGTCACCAGCACGGCTTGCAATAGCTGTGTTAGGGTGATTGTCATCAAAAACGGTTTGCACTTTAAGCCACATTCCACACATTTCCTTAATCTTTGAGGTAGGCAACTTCTTCAGTTTCTCTCTCCCCTCCTCCAAACCAGTTTCCTCAGGTCTGGCCTCTTGCTCTTGAAGTTGATCTAGCAGCTCATCATTGGTTAGTTCTTCATTGTCCTCCTCCACCAACTCTTCCACACCATCCCCACTAATCTCCAACCCCAAGGACTTTCCCAATGCCACAATGGATTCCTCAACTGGCATAGGATTCCCAGGGTTAGCCTCAAACCCTTCAAAATCCCTTTGGTCTACACATTCTGGCCACAGTTTCTTCCAAGCAGAGTTCAAGGTCCTCTTAGTCACTCCCTCCCAAGCCTTACCTATAAGGTTTATACAATTGAGGATATTAAAGTGATCTCTCCAAAACTCTCTTAGAGTCAATTGAGTTTCTGAGGTCACTACAAAGCACCTTTCAAACAGAGCTTTTGTGTACAGTTTTTTGAAGTTTGCAATAACCTGCTGGTCCATGGGCTGCAGGAGAGGAGTGGTATTAGGAGGCAAAAACTTCACCTTAATGAAGCTCATGTCCCCAGAAAGTCGCTCTGCCACGTCTGTAGGATGACCAGGGGCATTGTCTAACACCAGGAGGCACTTAAGGTCTAATTTCTTTTCAGTCAGGTAATCTTTCACATTGGGGGCAAATGCTTGGTGTAACCAGTCATAGAAAAAGTCCCTAGTGACCCATGCCTTACTGTTTGCCCTCCACAGCACACACAAATTAGCCTTGAGGATATTCTTTTGCCTGAACGCTCTGGGAGTTTCTGAGTGATACACTAATAAAGGCTTCACTTTGCAATCACCACTAGCATTGGAACACATCAACAGAGTAAGCCTGTCTTTCATAGGCTTATGTCCTGGGAGTGCCTTTTCCTCCTGAGTAATGTAGATCCTGCTTGGCATTTTCTTCCAAAACATGCCTGTTTCATCACAATTAAACACTTGTTCAGGTTTCAGTCCTTCACTGTCTATGTACTCCTTGAATTCCTGCACATATTTTTCAGCTGCTTTATGGTCCGAACTGGCAGCCTCACCATGTCTTATCACACTATGTATGCCACTACGCTTCTTAAATCTCTCAAACCAACCTTTGCTGCCCTTAAATTCACTCACATCTTCACTAGTTGCAGGCATTTTTTTAATTAAATCCTCATGCAACTTCCTAGCCTTTTCACTTATGATCACTTGAGAGAAGCTATCTCCTGCTATCTGTTTTTCATTTATCCATACCAATAAGAGTCTCTCAACATCTTCCATCACTTGCGATCTCTGTTTCGAAAACACAGTTGAACCTTTGGCAAGAACAGCTTCCTTGATTGCCGTTTTGTTGGACACAATAGTAGCGATGGTTGATTGGGGTTTACTATACAACCTGGACAGCTCGGAGACACGCACTCCACTTTCATACTTAGCAATGATCTCTTTCTTCATCTCTATAGTAATTCTCACCCTTATTCCTGTAGGGTTGGCACTAGAAGCTTTCTTGGGGCCCATGGTCACTTATTTTGCAGATAAAATCACCAAAAATCACTGTAATAATACGAAATGTTCCGATTGTATGCTTGGATGTTACCGCGGAGGCTGGCTGGTAAACAATGCCACCGGCGGAACATGTGAGACTGGCTCAGGCCGCACATTAGACGCGTCTCGGACGAATAGCGTTGAGCGGGTTTTTTAGCGGTATGCGAGGCAAAATCTTAGCGATAAAATGTATCGGTATGCGGATTTAACGTTATGTGATGCCAACGGTATGCGGGGGTCCACTGTACAGCCAACACCTGACTGGTTAACCATGATACACTGTGTGCACCCTGCAGGCCTTTTTTTTTTTTTTCAAATGAATGAATAGACAAAAGAAGATCCAAAGAGTTGTCCAGAACACAGGCAGGTGTCAGATTTGTGGGTACAAACAATGGTGCATACTAATACGTCAGACAAAGCACCAGCACCTCCGTATTAGTAAATCGGACACAGTACCAGCACCTGCGTACTAGTACATTGGACACAGGGTTAAGTAAAAACCTGAGGCAGAAAAATTGGACATAGGTTAAGAAACTAATTAATGGATACAAACTCAATCCCTTCAAATATTTAAGGAAATACAGATATGTGACAACACAAGGATGTAATTTACTTACCTTAGCAGTCTCTCCCCCAGGAAAGTGATGATCAACTTCGTATGTGACAGGTTTACTACTAGTTGCCTTCTCAACTAGCTCTTCAACTTTCTCAATATCACATGTCAACTCTCCATTGATGTCCACTGTAGCTCCACAGTTCTCAGTGCTGGGAAGATCTCGGTCATGACCGATTTGATGAAACATCTCAATCTTGGGTGAGTAAGCTCGTAACGATAAGCTTAGTTTTAATACATAAATCTGAGAAGCAGACAGGAACTGCCCTGCAGCCGCCAGTGTCTCATCATATATTTCCTTTTCATTTCCTATATGGGAAAAAAAATATGTAATTAACTATACAAACCAAAACTTTAAATATCCTTATATACTGTACATGGATACACACACACACGACTCGCACATATGACAATGTTTCGGTCCGACTTGGACCATTTACAAAGTCACACATGATAGTAAATAATTTTTTTTTATTAACACATCGGCCGATTCCCACCAAGGTAGGGTGGCCCGAAAAAGAAAAAACTTTCATCATTCACTCCATCACTGTCTTGCCAGAGGAGTGCTTTACACTAAAGTTTTAAAACTGCAACAGTAACACCTCTCCTTCAGAGTAGACACTGTACTTCCCATCTCCAGCACTCAAGTCTGGCTTGCCAGTTTCCCTGACTCCCTTCATAAATGTTACTTTGCTCACACTCCAACAGCATGTCAAGTATTAACCCTTTCAGGGTCCAGAGGCCAAATTTCAAAGTGTGCACCATGGTCCAAGAATTTTCAAAAAAAAATTTATTTTTTCTTATGAAATGGTAGAGAATTTTTTTCTGAAAGTAATAAAAATAAATACAAAATTTGATGGAAAGTTGAAATTATGCTCTCGCGAACTTTGATGTGTCAGTGATATTTATGCATCGGCAATTTTACTGACTTTGACTCTCATTTTAGGCCAATTACATTATTCCAGTCGGCCAAATTCTTAGCTATTTCACTGGTATTACTTCTATTCTATCGATTGAGCACAAGAAATCGCCAACTCAACTGTTTCAACTACAAAATAAAGTGACCGGAAATTGGTAATTTGGCCAATTTAACACAGTTCAAAATATTCCAATTTCAAAATAGGGTCCAGAATAAACAATGCAGGCATTCCTGGTACTAAACTAACATTTCCTCTGTTCATTAATTACATTTCCAGGCTTTACAAAAGAATTCCATTTTGATTTTTTACTCACATAATGAATTTTTATTCAAACCAAAAAAATAGAAGATTTAATGTTATGTAATATTTTAATAATTGTATAAATAATATCAGCACATTTGTGAATGCATATTAGACCCACCAGCTGGCGTGTATTAGACGTGTGAGGTCATTTGTTTACTCTTGAACATTGGCAAAAAAATTAACATTTCCGCTACTTTGAGCTCAGTTTCAAGCCATTTCCAGTACTAAAACCAATCAAAATTGTCTCTATTTCTGTAATATATTTTTCATTCTATCAAATGAGACCAAGAAATCACAAATACAACTATAAAAAACATACAAAAAACACTGCCAAGTCACTGTTTTAATCGAAAATCATGGTCACAGTTTTTTTCTCTCATTATGCACTGTGTGCTGCAGGATTTGTTTTATGTGGTGCACACATACCACATAGATGTATTTTCTCATATCTAGGCCCAAATTTACCGCTTATAAGAGTAAGCTAAGCTCGTGGCGTAGATCTATGGTTTGGACCCTCAACTCAAAGCCGTAGAGCTATGGCACGGGCCCTGAAAGGGTTAAAAACCACTTGTCTCCATTCACTCCTCTCAAATATGCTCACGCATGCTTGCTGGAAGTCTAAGCCCCTCACACACAAAACCTCCTTTACCCCCTCACTCCAACATTTCCTAGGCCGACCCCTACCCCGCCTTCCCTCCACTACAGATATATACATTCTCAAAGTCATTCTGCTTCATTCCATTCCCTCTACATGCCCGAACCACCTCAACAACCCCTTCTCAGCCCTCTGGATAACAGTTTTGGGAATCCCACACCTCCTCCTAATTTCCAAACTACAAATTTTCTGCATTATATTCACACCACACACTGCCCTCAGACATGACATCTCCACTACCTCCAGCCTTCTCCTCACTGCAACATTCATCACCCGTGCTTCACACCCATATAAGAGTGTTGGTATAACTATACTCTCAAACATTCCCCTCTTTGTTAGGTAAGACACATATGCAACAGTTAGGTATCTTTAAGGGTGATGGACTGATTACATCGTCTTCAAGTATCTTCTGCTTCTATCAACTTTTCTGTACTCGACTGAAGAAGCCTACTGTATAGGCGAAACGTTTCGAAATAAAGATACCTAACTGTTGCATATGTGTCTTACCTAACAATCTGTCGGTATTTTATACCATTTTAATGTTCATTCCCCTCTTTGCTTCCACAGACAATGTTCTTTGTCTCCACAGACTCCTAAGTGCACCACTCACCCTTTTCCCCTCATCAATTCTATGATTAACCTCATCCTTCATAGACCCATCTGCTGACACGTCCACTCCTAAATATCTGAATATATTCACCTCCTGCATACTCTCTCCCTCCAATCTGACATCCAATCTTTCATAACCTGTTCTTTTTGTTATCCTCATCACCTTCTTTCCTATATTCACTTTTAATTTTCTTCTTTTACATACCCTATCAAATTCATCCACCAACCTCTGAAACTTCTCTTCAGAATCTCCCAAAAGCAAACTGTCATCAGCAAAGAGCCACTGTGACAACTCCCACTTCATGTTTGATTCTTCATCTTTTAACTCCACACCTCTTGCCAAGACCTTCACAGTCACTTCTCTTACAACCCCATCTATAAATATATTGAACAACCACAGTGACATCACACATCCTTGTCTAAAGCTTACTTTTGCTGGGAAATAATCTCCCTCTTTCCTACATACTCTAACCTGGGCCTCACTATCCTCGTAAAAACTCTTCACTGCTTTCAGCAACCTATCTCCTATACCGTACACCTGCAACATCTGCCACATTGCCCCGCTATCCACCCTGTCATATGCCTTTTCCAAATCTACAAATGCCACGAAAACCTCTTTACCTTTATCTAAATACTGTTCACCTATATGTTTCACTGTAAATACTTGGTCTACACATCCCCTACCTTTCCTAAAGCCTCCTTATTCATCAGCTATCCTACTCTCTGTCTTACTTTTAATTCTTTCAATAATAACTCTACCATACACTTTACCAGGTATACTCAACAGACTTATTCACCTATAATTTTTGCACTCTCTTTTGTCCCCTCTGCCTTTATACAAAGGAACTATGAATGCTCTCTGACAATCCCTAGGTACCTTACCCTCTTCCATATATCTACTAAATAACTGTATCAACCACTCCAAAACTATATCCCCACCTGCTTTTAACATTTCTATCTTTATCCCATCAATGCCAGCTGCCAACCCCTTTTCATTCTGCCCACTGCCTCACGAACTTCTCCCACACTCACAACTGGCTCTTCCTCACTCCTACAAGATGTTATTCCTCCTTACCCTATACACAAAATCACAGCTTCCCTATCTTCATCAACATTTAACAATTCCTCAAAATATTCCCTCCATGTTCCCGATACCTCTAATATTATTTTTTTTTTATTATCACACTGGCCGATTCCCACCAAGGCAGGGTGGCCCGAAAAAGAAAAACTTTCACCATCATTCACTCCATCACTGTCTTGCCAGAAGGGTGCTTTACACTACAGTTTTTAAACTGCAACATTAACACCCCTCCTTCAGAGTGCAGGCACTGTACTTCCCATCTCCAGGACTCAAGTCCGGCCTGCCGGTTTCCCTGAATCCCTTCATAAATGTTACTTTGCTCACACTCCAACAGCACGTCAAGTATTAAAAACCATTTGTCTCCATTCACTCCTATCAAACACGCTCACGCATGCCTGCTGGAAGTCCAAGCCCCTCGCACACAAAACCTCCTTTACCCCCTCCCTCCAACCCTTCCTAGGCCGACCCCTACCCCGCCTTCCTTCCACTACAGACTGATACACTCTTGAAGTTATTCTGTTTCGCTCCATTCTCTCTACATGTCCGAACCACCTCAACAACCCTTCCTCAGCCCTCTGGACAACAGTTTTGGTAATCCCGCACCTCCTCCTAACTCCCAAACTACGAATTCTCTGCATTATATTCACACCACACATTGCCCTCAGACATGACATCTCCACTGCCTCCAGCCTTCTCCTCGCTGCAACATTCATCACCCATGCTTCACACCCATATAAGAGTGTTGGTAAAACTATACTCTCATACATTCCCCTCTTTGCCTCCAAGGACAAAGTTCTCTGTCTCCACAGACTCCTAAGTGCACCACTCACTCTTTTTCCCTCATCAATTCTATGATTCACCTCATCTTTCATAGACCCATCCGCTGACACGTCCACTCCCAAATATCTGAATACGTTCACCTCCTCCATACTCTCTCCCTCCAATCTGATATTCAATCTTTCATCACCTAATCTTTTTGTTATCCTCATAACCTTACTCTTTCCTGTATTCACCTTTAATTTTCTTCTTTTGCACACCCTACCAAATTCATCCACCAATCTCTGCAGCTTCTCTTCAGAATCTCCCAAGAGCACAGTGTCATCAGCAAAGAGCAGCTGTGACAACTCCCACCCTGTGTGTGATTCTTTATCTTTTAACTCCACGCCTCTTGCCAAGACCCTCGCATTTACTTCTCTTACAACCCCATCTATAAATATATTAAACAACCACGGTGACATCACACATCCTTGTCTAAGGCCTACTTTTACTGGGAAAAAATTTCCCTCTTTTCTACATACTCTAACTTGAGCCTCACTATCCTCATAAAAACTCTTCACTGCTTTCAGTAACCTACCTCCTACACCATACACTTGCAACATCTGCCACATTGCCCCCCTATCCACCCTGTCATACGCCTTTTCCAAATCCATAAATGCCACAAAGACCTCTTTAGCCTTATCTAAATACTGTTCACTTATATGTTTCACTGTAAACACCTGGTCCACACACCCCCTACCTTTCCTAAAGCCTCCTTGTTCATCTGCTATCCTATTCTCCGTCTTACTCTTAATTCTTTCAATTATAACTCTACCATACACTTTACCAGGTACACTCAACAGACTTATCCCCCTATAATTTTTGCACTCTCTTTTATCCCCTTTGCCTTTATACAAAAGAACTATGCATGCTCTCTGCCAATCCCTAGGTACCTTACCCTCTTCCATACATTTATTAAATAATTGCACCAACCACTCCAAAACTATATCCCCACCTGCTTTTAACATTTCTATCTTTATCCCATCAATCCCGGCTGCCTTACCCCCTTTCATTTTACCTACTGCCTCACGAACTTCCCCCACACTCACAACTGGCTCTTCCTCACTCCTACAAGATGTTATTCCTCCTTGCCCTATACACGAAATCACAGCTTCCCTATCTTTCATCAACATTTAATAACTCTCCTCTCCTATTTTTAACTGTCAAATCCATTTGTTCCCAAGGCTTCCTCAACTTATTAATCTCACTCCAAAACTTTTTCTTAATTTCAACAATATTTGTTGATAACATCTCACCCACTCTCTCATCTGCTCTTTTTTACATTGTTTCACCACTCTCTTAACCTCTCTTTTTCTCTCCATATACTCCTCCCTCCTTGCATCACTACTACTTTGTAAAAACCTCTCGTATGCTAACATTTTCTCCCTTACTACTCTCTTTACATCATTCCACCAATCACTCTTCTTCACTCCCACACCCACTTTCCTGTAACCACAAACTTCTGCTGAACACTCTAACACTACATTCTTAACCCTTTCAGGGTTTTGGCCGTACTAATACAGCTTACGAGCAGGGGTTTTTGACGTACTAGTACGCATAAATTCTAGCGCCGTCAAATCTCACGGGAAAAGGCTGGTAGGCCTAGATGTGAGAGAATGGGTATGTGTGGTGGGTGTGTGCAGTAGGAAAAAAATCTGGGACCCAGTGGTGCATTGTGGGAACACCGTCTTTGTAAACAATGTCCACCATGCCTCGCGGTAAGAAGTTCCTCACTCCTCTGCGAATTGGGACACTTTTGCTCCCCAGTGACAGTTCTAATACTGATGGAAGTGCCAGTGAAGATGAGTTTCAAGGTTTTGGTGAGGTTTTGACCAGAACTAATGACCATAATATCGGTAATAGTGAGGAAAATCCAGACGACCCTCAGCCTTCCACCTCTGGTGCTGGGCCGTCTTGTTCACGCTCAGTTGTACCAGAATCAAAGAGAAAACTCCTATTTTCCCAAATCCCAGACTCAGATGTGAGCATTTGTGATGATAGTGATAGTGAATATGAGCTACAAGCTCTTGAAACTAGTTCCAGTAGTGATAGTGAAGTGCAATATTCCCCAGTGAAGCGTCAGTATATACGACGATATATGCCCTCTGGTAGTGTGCCATATGCTATTCCAAGGGGAAGGAGTGTATCTCGGAGTACATCCCATGGCTGTACAACAGGAACAGACAGTGAAAATGACGATGATAGTGTTGCAATTGGGATGGAAAATGTGCATGGTGGTGGTAGTGGTGGTGCCGGCCGTGAGGCACCAGCAGTGGGCCATGCTGCCACCCACGCCGCTGCCTCAGCTGATCTACAACAAAGGCCACCATCCCCTACCCACCCACCACACCAGCCTCCACAACCACAACCTCCACAACCACAACCTCCACAACCACCTGTCATTGTCCAGTACCCACCAGCAGACCGCACCTGGGATTGGCAGGAAGCTATCAATTTTGTTCCAAATCCCCACCAGTTTGATGACAGCCAAAGTGGAACATGGCCATCCTGTACACTTGGGAACAATGCCAGTGAACTGGAATGTTTCAAGTTATTCTTTGACGAACCCCTGATGGAAAGTATTGTCATGGAAAGCAACACATACTACGAGTACACCATGGCAAACACAATACTTTCGCCAAAATCACGCCTACACCAGTGGAAGGAGACAACTGTGGCTGAGATGTATCTTTTCTTTGCCACAATAATGCTTATGCCACATGTGTATAAGCACAGTGTGAAATCATACTGGTCAACAGACCGCCTGATTGCAACCCCAGGTTTCAGTGATATAATGCCAGTGAATCGATTTGTGCTAATGTTATGTATGCTTCACTTCTCAGACAAAACCAGGCCTGACAGAAACGACAGGTTATATAAGATTAGGCATGTGTTTGTGTATCTGAAAGAGAAATTCAGTATGTAATTTTATCCCTTCAGGAAGCTTGTAATTGATGAGTCTTTGATTCTGTTCAAAGGAAGACTCTCTTTCAAGCAGTACATACCAAGCAAGAGGAAACACTTTGGTATAAAGTTGTTTGTGCTTTGTGATTGTTACACTGGTCTGGTATTGGATATTATTGTGTACACTGGAAGTTATACATTGCAAAATACCAGGAAGTTATTGGGCATCTCTGGTGATGTGGTTAGAACAATGATGGAACCATATCTTGGTAAGGGGCATATATTATATACAGATAACTGGTACACAAGCCCCACACTCAGTGATTTTTTGCGTGTGAACATGACAGATGTGTGTGGCACAGTGCGTGCAAATCGAAAACATATGCCCAGGTTTGACGCTGGCACTCGTATAGGTGAGGTGCAGGCGTTTGCTGCCAAAGACATCATGGCATTTCGGTGGCATGACAAATGATATGTCACACTGTTGTCATCAGTTCACCTTAATGAAATGGCAGACACTGGCAGGCAGCATAGAGAAAGCAATGAACCCATTCTAAAACCTGCAGCTGTGATGGACTACACTCTCAATATGCGTTCAGTGGACAAATGTGACATGCAGACTGGGTTTGCTGATTGTGTTTGCAAGAGTTATAAGTGGTACATAAAACTCTTTTTCCATCTTCTGGACATATCCATGCTGAATGCTTATAATATGTATAAGATGAGGACCAGAAACAAACCACCATACGGCAAATTCTGTTTGTCTGTCATCAGACAAATAGTATTCAAGTACCAAGGAACAGCATCTGCAATAGACCGCCCACCAAATTTTCAACAACTTCCTTCTCGTTTGAAGCATGGTGATCACTTCCTGGTAAAACTGCCTGCTACTGCTTTCGAGAAGAAGGCTCAAAAGAGGTGTTACGTCTGTGCACATACAAGAAAATGCCCACAACAACACAGAGACAATCGTTTTATGTGTGAAGAATGTAAAACACCACTGTGCATGACACCATGTTTCAAAGACTTCCACAGGCTACAGAACTTCTAGAAACATTCCCTGTGACTGTATATGTGTATATAAAATATAGAAAAATAGTAATAAACAACATTTCATATCGTTTGTTTGTGCAAATATTTTTTGTAAACAAAACAATGACAACAGTGTTTACGCCCTTATTGTGTAGTATTGAAAAAGAAATAACTTACAAAATACTGATCATACTGGTCTCACAGGCCATAAAGGTTACATGGAAAAAGAAAAATTAAAAAATAATAGAAATTAGTACATAAGAAAGTAAATAAAAAAATACCATGTGACGGCAGTCAGCGATGTTGCCACATGGTGCCCCTTTTTCATCAACTTCACGCCTCCATATCTCAGTAAGTATTGATGGTGAAAATTTTTTGTTTAGCCTATAATGTTCAGTAAAATAAACTCTATTTTTTCATAAGAAAAAATAATGTTTTTTTTTTTTTTTTGAAATTTGGCTGACCCTGAGAACAAGTCTCTGACAGGGCCTGTCGACCCTGAAAGGGTTAAGCCTACCCCATACATCTTTGACCCCATTGCCTATACTCTCACTAGCCCATCTCTCCTCCAATAGTTGTTAATATCTTACCCTAATTGCCTCGTCTTTTAGTTTATAAACCTTCACCTCTCTCTTACTTGATGCTTCTATTTTCCTTGTATCCCATCTAACTTTTACTCTCACTGTAGCTACAACTAAAAAGTGATCTAATATATCTGTGGCCCCTCTATAAACATGAACATCCTGAAGTTTACTCAACAGTCTTTTATCTACCAATACGTAGTCCAACAAACTATACTGTCATTACGCCCTACATCATATCTTAGTATACTTATTTATCCTCTTTTTCTTAAAATATGTATTACCTATAACTAAACCCCTTTCTATACAAAGTAGAATCAAAGGGCTCCCATTATCATTTACACCTGGCACCCCAAACTTACCTACCACACCCTCTCTAAATGTTTCTCCTACTTTATCATTTAGGTCCCCTAACACATTTACTCTCTCACTTGGTTCAAAGGTTCCTATACATTTGCTTAACATCTCCCAAAATCTCTCTCTCTCTCTCTCCTCTACACTCCTCTCTTCTCCAGGTGCATACACGCTTATTATGACCCACTTTTCGCATCCAACCCTTATTTTAATCCACATAATCCTTGAAGTTACACATTTATATTCCCTCTTCTCCTTCTATAACTGATCCTTCAACATTATTGCTACCCCCTTCCTTATCTCTAACTCTCTCAGACAGTCCTGACTTAATCCCATTTATTTCTTCCCACTGAAACTCGCCTACCCCCTTCAGCTTTGTTTCGCTTAAGGCCAGGATATCCAACTTCTTTTCATTCATAACATCAGCAATCATCTCTTTATCATTCGCACTACATCCACACACATTCAAGCATCCCAGTTTTATAAAGTTTTTCTTTTCTTTTTTAGTATATGTATACAGGAGAAGGGGTTACTAGCCCATTGCTCCCGGCATTTTAGTCGCCTCATTACACACACATGGCTTACAGAGGAAAGATTCTTTCCCACTTCCCCATGAACAACAGAGGAAATAAAAAAGAACAAGAGCTATTAAGAAAAAGAAGAAAAACCTAGATGTGTGTATGTATATAAATGCATGTGCATGCCTGAGTAGTGTGACCTAAGTGTAAGTAGAAGTAGCAAGATATATCTGTTATCCACCGTGCTTACGAGACTGAAAAAAAAACACCAGCAATCCTACCATTGTGTCTTTTGTCTGTCTCATAAACATGCAAGATTTCAGGTATGTCTTGCTGCTTCTACTTACGCTTAGGTCACACTACACATATATGTACAAGCTTATGGTATATACACACCCCTCTGGGTTTTCTTCTATTTTCTTACTAGTTCTTGTTCTTGTTTATTTTCTCTTACCTCCATGGGGAAGTGGAACAGAATTCTTCCTCCGTAAGCCATGTGTGTTATAAGAGGCGACTAAAATGCCAGGAGCAAGGGGCTAGTAACCCCTTCTTCTGTATATATTACTAAATGTAAAAGGAGAAACTTTCGTTTTTCCTTTTGGGCCACCCCGCCTCGGTGGGATACGGCCGGTGTGTCGAAAGAAAGAAAGATAGATTTAGTAAATATTTGAGGTAGTAAGTTGGTAGACAGCAACCACCCAGGGAGGTACTACCATCCTGCCAAGTGAGTGTGAAACGAAATCTGTAATTGTTTTACATGATGGTAGGATTGCTGGTGTCTTTTTTCAGTCTCATAAACATGCAAGATTTCAGGTACGTCTTGCTACTTCTACTTACACTTAGGTCACACTACACATACATGTACAAGTCTTTCTTTCTTTCAACACACCGGCCGTATCCCACCGAGGCGGGGTGGCCCAAAAGAAAAAACGAAAGTTTCTCCTTTTACATTTAGTAATATATACAGGAGAAGGGGTTACTAGCCCCTTGCTCCCAGCATTTTAGTCGCCTCTTACAACACGCATGGCCTACGGAGGAAGAATTCTGTTCCACTTCCCCATGGAGGTAAGAAGAAATAAACAAGAACAAGAACTAGAAAGAAAATAGAAGAAAACCCAGAGGGGTGTGTGTATATAGCTTGTACATGTATGTGAAGTGTAACCTAAGTGTAAGTAGAAGTAGCAAGACATACCTGAAATCTTGCATGTGTATGAGACAATAAAAAGACACCAGCAATCCTACCATCATGTAAAACAATTACAGGCTTTCGTTTTACACTCACTTGGCAGGACGGTAGTACCTCCCTGGGCGGTTGCTGTCTACCAACCTACTACCTATAACATGTACAAGTACATGTATATATATACACATCCCTCTGGGTTTTCTTCTATTTTCCTTCTAGTTCTTGTTCTTGTTTATTTCCTCTTATCTCCATGGGGAAGTGGAACAGAATTCTTCCTCAGTAAGCCATGCGTGTTGTAAGAGGCAACTGAAATGCCGGAAGCAAGGGACTAGTAACCTTTTTTCTTGTATATACGGCCGGTGTGTTGAAAGAAAGAAAAGAAAGAAAGATTTAGTAAATAAATATATATATAAATAATTTTAACTTTATAGGTAGTAGGTTGGTAGACAGCAACCACCCAGGGAGGTACTACCGTCCTGCCAAGTGAGTGTAAAACGAAGCCTGTGATTGTTTTACATGATGGTAGGATTGCTGATGTCTTTTGTCTGTCTCATAAATATGCAAGATTACAGGCATGTCTTGCTACTTCTACTTACACTTAGGTCACACTACACATACATGTACACATTTATTTATACACACTCATCTGAGTTTTCTTTGATTTTATCTTAATAGTTCTTGGTCTTATTAATTTTCCTTTTATATCCATGGGGAAGTGGAATAAGAATCTTTCCTCCGTAAGCCATGCGTGTTGTAAAAGTCAACTAAAATGCCGGGAACAATGGGCTAGTAACCAATTTTCCTGTAAAGATTACTAAAAAGAATAAGAAGAAGAAAATTGTCAAAGTGGGAAGTCTGAATGTGCGTGGATGTTGTGCAGATGATAAGAAAGAGATGATTGTGGATGTTATGAATGAGAAGAAGCTGGATGTCCTGGCTTTAAGTGAAACAAAGCTGAAGGGGGTGGGAGAGTTTCAGTGGAGAGGAATAAATGGGATTAGGTCAGGGGTTTCAAATAGAGTTAGAGCTAAAGAAGGAGTAGCAATAATGTTGAAGGATAAGCTATGGCAGGAAAAGAGGGACTATAAATGTATTAATTCAAGGATTATGTGGAGTAAAATAAAGATTGGATGTGAAAAGTGGGTTATAATAAGCGTGTATGCACCTGGAGAAGAGAGAAGTGTAGAGGAGAGAGAGAGATTTTGGGAAATGTTGAGTGAATGCGTGGGGAGTTTTGAATCAAGTGTGAGAGTAATGGTGGTTGGGGATTTCAATGCTAAAGTGGGTAAAAATGTTATGGAAGGAGTAGTAGGTAAATTTGGGGTGCCAGGGGTAAATGTAAATGGGGAGCCTTTAATTGAGCTATGTGTAGAAAGAAATTTGGTAATAAGTAATACATATTTTATGAAAAAGAGGATAAATAAATATACAAGGTATGATGTAGCACGTAATGAAAGTAGTTTATTAGATTATGTATTGGTGGATAAAAGGTTGATGGGTAGGCTCCAGGATGTACATGTTTATAGAGGGGCAACTGATATATCGGATCATTATTTAGTTGTAGCTACAGTTAGAGTAAGAGGTAGATGGGAAAAGAGGAAGGTGGCAACAACAAGTAAGAGGGAGGTGAAAGTGTATAAACTAAGGGAGGAGGAAGTTCGGGTGAGACATAAGCGACTATTGGCAGAAAGGTGGGCTACTGCAAAGATGAGTAGTGGGGGGGTTGAAGAGGATTGGAATAGTTTTAAAAATGCAGTATTAGAATGTGGGACAGAAGTTTGTGGTTATAGGAGGGTGGGGGCAGGAGGAAAGAGGAGTGATTGGTGGAATGATGAAGTAAAGGGTGTGATAAAAGAGAAAAAGGTAGCTTATGAGAGGTTTTTTACAAAGCAGAAGTGTTATAAGAAGAGCAGAGTATATGGAGAGTAAAAGAAAGGTAAAGAGAGTGGTGAGAGAGTGCAAAAGGAGAGCAGATGTTAGAGTGGGAGAGGCACTGTCAAGAAATTTTAATGAAAATAAGAAAAAATTTTGGAGTGAGTTAAACAAGTTAAGAAAGCCTAGGGAAAATATGGATTTGTCAGTTAAAAACAGAGTAGGGGAGTTAGTAGATGGGGAGATGGAGGTATTGGGTAGATGGCGAGAATATTTTGAGGAACTTTTAAATGTTAAGGAAGAAACAGAGGCAGTAATTTCATGCACTGGTCAGGGAGGTATACCATCTTTTAGGAGTGAAGAAGAGCAGAATGTAAGTGTGGGGGAGGTACGTGAGGCATTACGTAAAATGAAAGGGGGTAAAGCAGCTGGAACTGATGGGATCATGACAGAAATGTTAAAAGCAGGGGGGGATATAGTGTTGGAGTGGTTGGTACTTTTGTTTAATAAATGTATGAAAGAGGGACAGGTACCTAGGGATTGGCAGAGAGCATGTATAGTCCCTTTATATAAAGGGAAAGGGGACAAAAGAGACTGTAAATATTATAGAGGAATAAGCTTACTGAGTATACCAGGAAAAGTGTACGGTAGGGTTATAATTGAAAGAATTAGAGGTAAGACAGAATGTAGGATTGCGGATGAGCAAGGAGGTTTTAGAGTGGGTAGGGGATGTGTAGATCAGGTGTTTACATTGAAGCATATATGTGAACAGTATTTAGATAAAGATAGGGAAGTTTTTATTGCATTTATGGATTTAGAAAAGGCATATGATAGAGTGGATAGAGGAGCAATGTGGCAGATGTTGCAAGTATATGGAATAGGTGGTAAGTTATTAAATGCTGTAAAGAGTTTTTATGAGGATAGTGAGGCTCAGGTTAGGGTGTGTAGAAGAGAGGGAGACTACTTCCCGGTAAAAGTAGGTCTTAGACAGGGATGTGTAATGTCACCATGGTTGTTTAATATATTTATACATGGGGTTGTAAAGGAAGTAAATGCTAGGGTGTTTGGGAGAGGGGTGGGATTAAATTATGGGGAATCAAATTCAAAACGGGAATTGACACAGTTACTTTTTGCTGATGATACTGTGCTTATGGGAGATTCTAAAGAAAAATTGCAAAGGTTAGTGGATGAGTTTGGGAATGTGTGTAAAGGTAGAAAGTTGAAAGTGAACATAGAAAAGAGTAAGGTGATGAGGGTGTCAAATGATTTAGATAAAGAAAAATTGGATATCAAATTGGGGAGGAGGAGTATGGAAGAAGTGAATGTTTTCAGATACTTGGGAGTTGACGTGTCGGCGGATGGATTTATGAAGGATGAGGTTAATCATAGAATTGATGAGGGAAAAAAGGTGAGTGGTGCATTGAGGTATATGTGGAGTCAAAAAACGTTATCTATGGAGGCAAAGAAGGGAATGTATGAAAGTATAGTAGTACCAACACTCTTATATGGGTGTGAAGCTTGGGTGGTAAATGCAGCAGCGAGGAGACGGTTGGAGGCAGTGGAGATGTCCTGTTTAAGGGCAATGTGTGGTGTAAATATTATGCAGAAAATTCGGAGTGTGGAAATTAGGAGAAGGTGTGAAGTTAATAAAAGTATTAGTCAGAGGGCAGAAGAGGGGTTGTTGAGGTGGTTTGGTCATTTAGAGAGAATGGATCAAAGTAGAATGACATGGAAAGCATATAAATCTATAGGGGAAGGAAGGCGGGGTAGGGGTCGTCCTCGAAAGGGTTGGAGAGAGGGGTAAAGGAGGTTTTGTGGGTAAGGGGCTTGGACTTCCAGCAAGCGTGCGTGAGCGTGTTAGATAGGAGTGAATGGAGACGAATGGTATTTGGGACCTGACGATCTGTTGGAGTGTGAGCAGGAATTACTAATATTTAGTGAAGGGATTCAGGGAAACCGGCTATTTTCATATAGTCGGACTTGAGTCCTGGAAATGGGAAGTACAATGCCTGCACTTTAAAGGAGGGGTTTGGGATATTGGCAGTTTGGAGGGATATGTTGTGTATCTTTATATGTGTATGCTTCTAGACTGTTGTATTCTGAGCACCTCTGCAAAAACAGTGATAATGTGCGAGTGTGGTGAAAGTGTTGAATGATGATGAAAGTATTTTCTTTTTGGGGATTTTCTTTCTTTTTTGGGTCACCCTGCCTCGGTGGGAGACGGCCGACTTGTTGAAAAAAAAAAAATAAATAAATAATTTATGGTTCCTTTGTATAAAGGACCTATACTTTAATAGTTCCTTTGTATAAAAGCAAAGGGGACAAAAATGTAAGAATAATAGGGAATAAACCTGTTGATTATACCTGGTAAGGTGTATGGTAGAGTAATTATTAAAATAATTAAGAGCAGGACAGACAGCAGGATTGCAGATTAACAAGGAGACCTTAGGAAGGGTAGGAGATGTATAGACCAAGTGTTTACAGTGAAGCATATAAGTAAACAGTAGACAGATAAGGGTAAAGAAGTTTCTGTTACATTAATGGATTCGGAAAAGGCATATGATAAGGTGGATAGGGGAGCAATGTGGCAAATGTTGCATGTGTATGGAATAAGTAGTAAGTTACTGAAAGCAGTTATGAGTTTTTACAAGGACAGTGAGGCTCAGATTAGGGTATGCATCCCTTAGACAGGGATGCATGACATCACCATGGTTGCTTAATATATTTACAGATGGGGGTCATAGGAGAAGTACATGCATAGAACATTATTCAAAGAGGCAAAAAGAGGAATGTATGAGTATAGTGGTACCAACACTCTTATATGGGTATGAAGCATGTGTTGTGAATGTTGCAGTAAGGAGGCTGGAGGCAGCAGAGAAGTAGTGTCTCTAGGGTGGTGTAAATATTACGTAGGGAGTTTGTAGCTCAGAGATTAGGAGGTGCAGAATTACTAAAAGTATTATCCACAAGGCTGAAGAGGGGTTCAGGTGATTCTGGCTATTAGAAAGGATGGAACAAAATAGTATGCTTGGAGGGTGTATAAATCTAAAGTGATGGAAGGCAGAGACGGGGTCATTGTAAGAAAGGTTGAAGGGAGCGGGTGAAGGTTTCAGTGTGCAAGGGGTTTAGACACAGACAGACAGACAGACAGAGAGAGAGAGAGAGAGAGAGAGAGAGAGAGAGAGAGAACGAGAGAGAACGAGAGAGAGAGAACGAGAGAGAGAACGAGAGAGAGAGAACGAGAGAGAGAGAACGAGAGAGAACGAGAGAGAGAGAACGAGAGAGAACGAGAGAGAGAGAACGAGAGAGAGAGAACGAGAGAGAGAACGAGAGAGAACGAGAGAGAGAGAACGAGAGAGAGGGAACGAGAGAGAGGGAACGAGAGAGAGGGAACGAGAGAGAGGGAACGAGAGAGAGGGAACGAGAGAGAGGGAACGAGAGAGAGAGAACGAGAGAGAGAGAACGAGAGAGAGAGAACTAGAGAGAGAGAACGAGAGAGAGAGAACGAGAGAGAGAACGAGAGAGAGAACGAGAGAGAGAGAACGAGAGAGAGAGAACGAGAGAGAGAGAACGAGAGAGAGAGAACGAGAGAGAGAGAACGAGAGAGAGAGAACGAGAGAGAGAGAACGAGAGAGAGAGAGAGAGAGAGAGAGAACGAGAGAGAGAACGAGAGAGAGAACGAGAGAGAGAACGAGAGAGAGAACGAGAGAGAGAACGAGAGAGAGAACGAGAGAGAGAACGAGAGAGAGAACAAGAGAGAGAGAGAGAGAACGAGAGAGAACGAGAGAGAACGAGAGAGAGAATGAGAGAGAGAACGAGAGAGAGAACGAGAGAGAGAACGAGAGAGAGAACGAGAGAGAGAACAAGAGAGAACGAGAGAGAGAACAAGAGAGAACGAGAGAGAGAACGAGAGAACGAGAGAACGAGAGAGAGAACGAGAGAGAGAATGAGAGAGAGAATGAGAGAGAGAACAAGAGAGAGAATGAGAGAACGAGAGAGAGAGAATGAGAGAGAGAGAACAAGAGAATGAGAGAGAGAATGAGAGAGAGAGAGAACAAGAGAATGAGAGAGAGAACGAGAGAGAGAACGAGAGAACGAAAGAGAGAACGAGAGAGAGAACGAGAGAACGAGAGAGAGAACAAGAGAATGAGAGAGAACGAGAGAGAGAGAACTAGAGAGAACGAGATAACGAGAGAGAGAGAACGAGAGAGAACGAGAGAGAGAATGAGAGAGAACGAGGGAGAGAACGAGAGAGAATGAGAGAGAATGAGAGAACGAGAGAGAACGAGAGAGAACAAGAGAACGAGAGAGAGAACGAGAGAACGAGAGAGAGAACGAGAGAGAACGAGAGAGAGATAACGAGAGAACGAGAGAGAGATAACGAGAGAATGAGAGAGAGAACGAGAGAGAACGAGAGAGAATGAGAGAACGAGAGAACGAGAGAGAGAACGAGAGAGAGAACAAGAGAGAGAACGAGAGAGAGCAAGTGGCGTGCTGTTGGCGTGTGAGCAAGGTAACATTTATGAAGGGATTCAGGGAAACCAGTTAGCAGAACTGCAATCTTCAAAATGCACATAATCAAATTGATCAGTGATGGGAAAACCTACCTCTAGCTGAAAACCATTAAGAATGGAGTCACAAATTATGTATGGAAAACAGCCTCTTGTAAAAAAAATGTACAAGGTTGAAATACAGTGCTAGATCAAACATACACAGGTGTTGCCTTGGTAAATATAAAAATGGTATTCTCCTAACTATATATCGCACCTGTAAACAAGCAAACTGTCATCCCATTCACTGTAATAATAATAATCAAACATATTTTGAAGAAATGAAAGTCTGAGTAGGTGATTAACTTAGTTTATAGTTAGCTGACAGAGTTTAAATGGAGAGGCAGTCATTTGTTAGGAACACAGTTTATTTCTCCATGTAAAGAACACCTTGTCTTGAAAATGATTGTCACCTTGAAAATTACTAGCTCATAAATAATACATTAAATTTCTAAAAGAATTTTATTAAATAAATTTTTAAAAATCAAAACATACAATATTATACTCAAGTTTATATAACATAATATCTTACTGTTTGTAAATAATTGTGGATCCTTTTCAGCAATAATATCAACAAAGCTCCAAAAGGTAGCAGGGCTCTCCTCTCGCATGTACTCTGCTGTCTCCAGCAGGAGAGGTGTGTGTGTCCATTTGGCAGAGAGGTGAGTAGTGACAGGCTTCACTTTTGCTTGTCCACTGACTCTTCTCATTAATATTAATAAAGTAAGTGTGGCCCACAACACCTGGAGTATTCTCTCTCTCATGATTGAAGTTTCTGTAAACAAAAGTTAATCTGTATTATCCCACACACCCAAAGCTTTGACATACATAATTCAGACTCATATTGGTGTAGTAGGCTGATACACAGCAGCATCCAGGAAGATACAGTAAACCCTCTTAAAATACACTGGTTACATTCCTGAAAATCAACAAGTATCATAAACCAGTGTTAATTAAGTGATGTAGCTAAAAGAACATTTGAGAAAAAATTGTGTTAAAGTAGTGTTTTTGTCTTCCAATAGAAGTGTGTGGAAAGGAGTGATGTGGCCCTACTGGGCTAAGGTGGATGGTTGTAGAGTTTGTGTTAATGTGGATACACAGTTGTCAGTGGTTGATCTAGTACAGGTGTGTTCAAGTGCTGTATTCTGTAATACATCTCTGTAAGCTTTTTAACCTGCAGTACTTTAAGGAACTTGCCAGAAAACCTTTTACAGTGGTACCTTGACTTACGAGTGCCCCAACTTACAAGTTCTCCGAGTTATGAGCAGTTGCTTGGTCGATTTTTTGCTTTGAGTTGCGAGCCAAAGTCCAAGTTACAAGCAAGCTTCAGATACACCGCAATTAGTTGACGCAGCGAACACCACAACATCCGCCCAACATCCCAGCATTTTGTGCTTTTTGTGAAGTTATTTTGCCAAATTTCTTTTTTCTAACCATCGGTCCTAAGAAAGCAAGTGCTGCAAAGAACAATGGTGAGAAGAAGAGGATGATGTCCATTGAATTAAAGCATGAAATCATAGAAAAACACGAGCAAAGTGTGCGTGTAGTCGACTTGGTGAGGCTTGGCGAGACTTGGCGAGTGTAGTACATACAGTGGACCCCCCCATACCGTTGGCATCACATAACGTTAAATCCACATACCGATACATTTTATCGCTAAGATTTTGCCTCGCATAACGCTAAAAAACCCGCTCAACGCTATTCGTCCGAGACGTGTCTAATGTGCGGCCTGAGCCAGCCTCACATGTTCCGCCGGTGGCATTGTTTACCAGCCAGCCTCCACGGTAACATCCAAGCATACAATCGGAACATTTCGTATTATTACAGTGTTTTTGGTGATTTTATCTGCAAAATAAGTGACCATGGGCCCCAAGAAAGCTTCTAGTGCCAACCCTACAGGAATAAGGGTGAGAATTACTATAGAGATGAAGAAAGAGATTATTGCTAAGTATGAAAGTGGAGTGCGTGTCTCCGAGCTGGCCAGGTTGTATAGTAAACCCCAATCAACCATCGCTACTATTGTGTCCAACAAAACGGCAATCAAGGAAGCTGTTCTTGCCAAAGGTTCAACTGTGTTTTCAAAACAGAGATTGCAAGTGATGGAAGATGTTGAGAGACTCTTATTGGTATGGATAAATGAAAAACAGATAGCAGGAGATAGCATCTCTCAAGTGATCATAAGTGAAAAGGCTAGGAAGTTGCATGAGGATTTAATTAAAAAAATGCCTGCAACTAGTGATGATGTGAGTGAATTTAAGGCCAGCAAAGGTTGGTTTGAGAGATTTAAGAAGCATAGTGGCATACATAGTGTGATAAGGCATGGTGAGGCTGCCAGTTCGGACCATAAAGCAGCTGAAAAATATGTGCAGGAATTCAAGGAGTACATAGACAGTGAAGGACTGAAACCTGAACAAGTGTTTAATTGTGATGAAACAGGCCTGTTTTGGAAGAAAATGCCAAGCAGGACCTACATTACTCAGGAGGAAAAGGCACTCCCAGGACATAAGCCTATGAAAGACAGGCTTACTCTGTTGATGTGTTCCAATGCTAGTGGTGACTGCAAAGTGAAGCCTTTATTAGTGTATCACTCAGAAACTCCCAGAGCGTTCAGGCAAAAGAATATCCTCAAGGCTAATTTGTGTGTGCTGTGGAGGGCAAACAGTAAGGCATGGGTCACTAGGGACTTTTTCTATGACTGGTTACACCAAGCATTTGCCCCCAATGTAAAAGATTACCTAACTGAAAAGAAATTAGACCTTAAGTGCCTCCTGGTGTTAGACAATGCCCCTGGTCATCCTACAGACGTGGCAGAGCGACTTTATGGGGACATGAGCTTCATTAAGGTGAAGTTTTTGCCTCCTAATACCACTCCTCTCCTGCAGCCCATGGAGCAGCAGGTTATTGCAAACTTCAAAAAACTGTACACAAAAGCTCTGTTTGAAAGGTGCTTTGTAGTGACCTCAGAAACTCAATTGACTCTAAGAGAGTTTTGGAGAGATCACTTTAATATCCTCAATTGTGTAAATCTTATAGGAAGGCTTGGGAGGGAGTGACTAAGAGGACCTTGAACTCTGCTTGGAAGAATCTGTGGCCAGAATGTGTAGACCAAAGGGATTTTGAAGGGTTTGAGGCTAACCCTGGGAATCCTATGCCAGTTGAGGAATCCATTGTGGCATTGGGAAAGTCCTTGGGGTTGGAGGTTAGTGGGGATGATGTGGAAGAATTGGTGGAGGAGGACAATGAAGAACTAACCACTGATGAGCTGCAAGATCAACTTTAACAGCAAGAGGCCAGACCTGAGGATACTGCTTCGGAGGAGGGGAGAGAGAAATTGAAGAAGTTGCCTACTTCAAAGATTAAGGAAATGTGTGGAATGTGACTTAAAGTGCAAACCTTTTTTGATGACAATCACCCAACACAGCTATTGCAAGCCGTGCTGGTGACTATTACACTGGCACTGTTGTGAAACACTTTAGGAAAGTCATAAAGGAACGAGAGGTACAGGCCACTATGGACAGATATGTTGTGCGACAGAAGTCCAGTGACTCTGAAGCTGGTCCTAGTGGCATTAAAAGAAGAAGGGAAGTAACCCCAGAAAAGGACTTGACACCTCAAGTCTTAATGGAAGGGGATTCCCCTTCTAAACACTAAGACTCTCTCCTCCTCCCATCCCATCAATCATCACCAGATCTTCAATAAAGGTAAGTGTCATGTAACTGTGCATGCCTTTTTCAGTTTGTGTGTATTAAAATTAATATTTCACGTGGTAAAATTTTTTTGTTTCATACTTTGGGGTGTCTTGCACGGATTAATTTGATTTCCATTATTTCTTATGAGGAAAATTTATTCGCATAACGATAATTTCGCATAACAATGAGCTCCCAGGAACGGATTAATATCGTTATGCAGGGGTCCACTGTACTTCGTACCTCATGCCTTCTCTGGGAGACAGCATGAGGTATTTACACTAATTTACTTCCGAGATATTCACCCGAAACCTAGGCCGGTCTCCTGACTCGGGGGGGAAAAAAAATCTGAGAAAATCGCTTCTGTTTCAGTGTTTTCCTTATGAAACTAGTGATCTAGTGCAGTTAGACTCACAAACACTCCATTTTCTCTTATAATAACACCTCAGAAGGGCAAGAATGGGAAGATATAGTCAGAGGGATAATTATTTTTACCTCGGGAGTGGCCGCCAACACTCGTCACACAATGACATATTTTATTCATTCTAGAGTATATACAGTATCATGTTTCTATGTTATTTATATTGTTTATTATGTCATATTAGATCAATTTTGATATATAAATAAGCCCCAGAGTTTATATTAGCGTTATATTGAAATACTTTCTCCTGCCTCCAGAGAACCAGGAATTCCGCTGGAGCGGATAAATGGCATTTCAATTAATTTCAATGAGGAAAATTTATTTGATATTCAAGTTAACTGAGTTATGAGCTCAGTCACAGAATGAATTAAACTCGTAAGTTAAGGTACCACTGTATTATGAAGACTGCTGCATTTTTTAACTTTTTTGAAAATATCTATCTAGCCCTACACATACACTGATGCAAAGGATCTCCTTCCTTCCTTCTTCTCATTCACAATGTTACAGTATAACAGAACTTTGTGATTTATTTGAGCAGTAAGTGGGGCTCTCTGACTTTTCCTAAATTAATACATTCTGTAACTTTTATGTCTTATTTAGCAGTAGTGATTTCAAATTCATTTTTTTTAACTTCAAACTACATACAGGCCTTGTTTTACAGCATTTCACTAATGCAGCGGCTTTCAGGTATACCCATTCTTCATTTATTCAGACTTCCTATTATAAATATATTCACCAGTCACTATAAGCTAAGGACAAAATTATTTTAATATAAGTAATGTGTGTAGGTTGTGGTCTGACGTGCTGTTGGAGTGTGAACAAAGTAACATTTATGAAGGGATTCAGGGAAACCAGTTAGCCGGACTTGAGTCCTGGAGGTGCGAAGTACAGTGCTTGTGCTCTGAAGGAGGGGTGTAGATAAGCTGCAATATTATAACTGTACTGTCAGCAAGCCTCTGACAAGACAGTGATGGAGTGAGTGCTGATGAGGGTGTTTCTTCATTTTTGGGTCACCCTGCCTTGGTAGGAAGCAGCCGATGTGTTAATAAAAAAAAATGTGTAGTACATGTACTGTATATGAATTTTTTAGGCCCAGCTTTATTGCTCACTTAATATATGATAGTGTAAACATGTTATCAGGCTTTTATATACATTTGAAAGTAAAAAATTTTATTTTTCACTTCACAGCTATTTTTGCTTTACAGTAGTAGCACAGAACCTAACCTGATGTATAAGTGGGGCTCTCGTGTATTATATAATGAAAGGAATTATAAAATGAAGGGAAAGGAATAAAATAAGAATGAAAGCAATAACTCTTGTAACAGTTTATAATTGTTTCAGCTAATACTGATATAATCAATTAAGTACATACATACAATGATCATACTAAGTCATATTCTCGTTACAGCAGCGAATGAAGATGGTTTGTAACATGAATGAGAACATGAGAATGAAGGGTTTGTAACATATAACACAATATATGGAAGTAGGTTTCAAGATATGTTTGACAAAGTATGTTGCTGTCATTACTCACATTAAGGTCGGGAGGTACCTTTCAACAATAGTTTTATAGGATTTGGCACATAAGGAAGCTTGGAATTTTCTGACATAGATGACCCTGGCCTCATCTATGTCAGACCCTCAGCCACCTCAAAACTTCAAGGGTGATGGACCGATTACATCGTCTTCAAGTCTCTTCTATCAATTTTTCTGTACTCGACTGAAGAAGCCTACTGTGTAGGCGAAATGTTTCGAAATAAAGATACCTAACTGTTGCATATGTGTCTTACCTAACAGCCTGTCAGTATTTTATACCATTTTTACATTCACGTACTGTATTATGTCTTAGGTATGATAGAACATTTAACATACAAATTTTTAAGACAAACATCATTCATATATTCGTTTGACTTATATTTCTTTTTTAACCCACTAGCTAAGCTGAACGAGGCCTGCTGTAACTGAATGCCTCCCAAACAAAAATAATTTTAAATGGCAAAGCCTTAATAGTAAAGGAGACATCACAGTGTGATTGAGAAAGCCACCTGGCAAACTTGCTATCAAAAACTCTCTGCTAATAGCCATTAAAATTTACTTAAAAAGAAAAAAACTAAGGCTCCTTGCAAGGTTTACAAGGAATGAATAAAGGCCATCATGACAAATGAGCAGGATAAATAAAATTATCTGAATACCTGAGAATCATCATCTCCTGTTGCCCAGTCTCTGACGAAAACTCCTATATTATTAAGGGAATTATTGCAGGTTTAAGCTTTATTTAAAAACATATAGGAAAATAAAGGTAAATATTTGCTGTATGTGCTGAATAAAAAGAGCAGTTTCTAAGTTTCATGCCACCTTACATGTTCATTAGAGAAAGAAAGGAGCAACATTTCTGCCAAAGTAAAACATTTAACCCTTTGACTGTTGGTGTCGTATATATATGTCTTACGAGCCAGTGTTTTTGACGTATTTATATACAGTGGACCCCCGGTTAACGATATTTTTTCACTTCAGAAGTATGTTCAGGTGCCAGTACTGACCGAATTTGTTCCCATAAGGAATATTGTGAAGTAGATTAGTCCATTTCAGACCCCCAAACATACACGTACAAACGCACTTACATAAATACACTTACATAATTGGTCGCATTCGGAGGTGATCGTTATGCGGGGGTCCACTGTAGTTATACTCCAAAGTTCTAGTGGCTTCAAATCAAGCAGAAGAAAGCTGGTAGGCTCACTTGTGAGAGAACGGGTCTGCGTGGTCAGTGTGCGCAGTATGAAAGAAATCCTGCAACACACAGTGCATGAGAAAAAAAAATCCTACCGTGTTTTTGGATTAAAACTCCAGCTTTGAGGTGTATTTACATATAGTATTTATGGTTGCATTCTCATTTTCTTGATCTCATTTGATAGAATGGAAGACTTATTACAGAAATAGAGATGAAGTTGATTGGTTTCACAATGAAAAGGACCTTGAAAGTGAGCTCAAAGTAACGAAAATGTTTGGTTTTTGTGATGTTCAGGAGTAAACAAATGACATCATTGTCCAATAAATGTCCAATTAGCCATTCTAATACACAGTCATGAATGGGTTGACATTATTTATACAATTATTACAATAATTCAGTAATCTGCATAACAGTAAATCTTCTATTTTTTTGTGTGAATAAAAATTCAAAATAGAAAGCAAGAGTAATATAAGAGGGGCCTGGAGATGTGACTGACAAGCAGAGAAAATGTTATTTTAGTGCCAGGAATGTCTGTGTTGTTTATTCTGAACCTTATTTTGAAATTGGCATCTTTTTAAATTTGCATGAAATTGGCCAAATTGCCAATTTCTGACCACTTTACAGGGAACTTGAAATCGGTAAATGGGCGCTTTCTTGTACTCAATCGATAGAACAAATGGAGTTCTAAAGGAATAGCTATGAGTTTGGTCAATTGGAACAATGGAATTGGCCGAAAATAGGGATCAAATTGGGCGAAATTGCCAGTGCTAACTCCACAAGAGCGTAATTCCATAAGTTTTCTATCAAATTTCGTACTTTTGGTGTCATTAACCCTTTCAGGGTCCCAAGGCCCTCTCCCAGACTTGTTCTCAGGGTCGCCCAAATTAAAAAAAAAAAAAAAAAAAAAAAAATCTTATGAAAAGATAAGAGAATCTTTTTCCGATCATAATGACACCAAAAGTATGAAATTTGATGGAAAACTAATGGAATTATGCTCTCGCATCGGCGATTTTGCCCACTTTGAGCCCTATTTTCGGCCAATTCCAGTGTACTAGTCGACAAAAATCATAAATATTTCACTAGAACTCCATTTTTTCTATTGAATGAGTACAAGAAACCACCAATTTACTGATTTTAACTATCCAATACAGTTGTCAGAATTTAGCAATTTTGCCAATTTCATACAAATTTCAAAAGATGCCAATTTCCAAATAGGGTCCAGAATAAACAAGAAATACATTCCTGGCACTAAAATAACATTTCCTCTGTTCATTAGTCACGTCACCACGCCCCTCTTACATTCTTTTGCTTTCCACTCTGAATTTTTATTCTCAAAAAAAATAGAAGATTTATTGTTATGCAGACTACTGCATTAGTGTAGAAATGGTATAAATAATATTGGCACATTTGTGAAAGAATATTAGACTCACCAGTTGACATGTATTGGATGCTTAGCATGATTTGTTTACTTTTGAACTTTGGTAAAAATCGAACATTTCTGCTACTCTGAGCTCAATTTCAAGGTACTTTTCATTGTAAAACCAGTCAAAAACATCTCAATTTCTGTAATATGTCTTCCATTCTATAAAATGAGACCATACGAAAATACAGTGCAAAGTCGCTGTTTTAATCCAAAAACAGTCAGTTTTTTTTTTTTTTTCTCAATATGCACTGTGTGCTGCAGGATTTTTTTTATACTGCACACACTGACCACATAGACCCATTCTTTCTTATGTAGCCCTACCAGCTTTCTCTCACTAAATATGAGGGCGCTAGAATTTGGGCATACTAGTATACGTCAAAAACCCTGGTGCGTAAGCCGTACTAGTACATCCGAAACCCTGAAAGGGTTAACATCGCAAAAAGATTCTCTATCATTTCATAATATAATTTTTTTTTTCAAAAATTTTGGGGTCATGACACGTCTGCACCATTCATAACATTTTAAGTATATTTTTAAATGTTTATACAGTACAGTGGACCCCCGGTTAACGATATTTTTTCACTCCAGAAGTATGTTCAGGTGCCAGTACTGACCGAATTTGTTCCCATAAGAAATATTGTGAAGTAGATTAGTCCATTTCAGACCCCCAAACATACACATACAAACGCACTTACATAAATACACTTACATAATTGGTCACATTCGGAGGTAATCGTTATGCGGGGGTCCACTGTAGTTATACTCCAAAGTTCTAGTGGCTTCAAATCAAGCCGAAGAAAGCTGGTAGGCTCACTTGTGAGAGAACGGGTTTGCGTGGTCAGTGTGCGCAGTATGAAAGAAATCCTGCAGCACACAGTGCATGAGAAAAAAAATCCTACCGTGTTTTTGGATTAAAACTCCAGCTTTGAGGTGTATTTACATATAGTATTTATGGTTGCATTCTCATTTTCTTGATCTCATTTGATAGAATGGAAGACTTATTACAGAAATAGAGATGAAGTTGATTGGTTTCACAATGAAAAGGACCTTGAAAGTGAGCTCAAAGTAACGAAAATGTTTGGTTTTTGTGATGTTCAGGAGTAAACAAATGACATCATTGTCCAATAAATGTCCAATTAGCCATTCTAATACACAGTCATGAATGGGTTGACATTATTTATACAATTATTACAATAATTCAGTAATCTGCATAACAGTAAATCTTCTATTTTTTTGTGTGAATAAAAATTCAAAATAGAAAGCAAGAGTAATATAAGAGGGGCCTAGAGATGTGACTGACAAGCAGAGAAAATGTTATTTTAGTGCCAGGAATGTCTGTGTTGTTTATTCTGAACCTTATTTTGAAATTGGCATCTTTTTAAATTTGCATGAAATTGGCCAAATTGCCAATTTCTGACCACTTTACAGGGAACTTGAAATCGGTAAATGGGCGCTTTCTTGTACTCAATCGATAGAACAAATGGAGTTCTAAAGGAATAGCTATGAGTTTGGTCAATTGGAACAATGGAATTGGCCGAAAATAGGGATCAAATTGGGCGAAATTGCCAGTGCTAACTCCACAAGAGCGTAATTCCATAAGTTTTCTATCAAATTTCGTACTTTTGGTGTCATTAACCCTTTCAGGGTCCCAAGGCCCTCTCCCAGACTTGTTCTCAGGGTCGCCCAAATTTAAAAAAAAAAAAAAAAAAAAAATCTTATGAAAAGAGAGAATATTTTCCCGCTCATAATGACACCAAAAGTATGAAATTTAATGGAAACTTACGGAATTATGCTCTCGCATCGGAAACTTTGCCCACTTTGAGCCCTATTTTCGGCCAAGTCCAGTGTACTAGTTGACAAAAATCATAACTATTTCGCTAGAACTCCGTTTTTTCTATTGAATGAGTACAAGAAACCACCAATTTACTGATTTTAACTATCCAATACAGTTGTCAGAATTTAGCAATTTTGCCAATTTCATACAAATTTCAAAAGATGCCAATTTCCAAATAGGGTCCAGAATAAACAAGAAATACATTCCTGGCACTAAAATAACATTTCCTCTGTTCATTAGTCACGTCACCACGCCCCTCTTACATTCTTTTGCTTTCCACTCTGAATTTTTATTCTCAAAAAAAATAGAAGATTTATTGTTATGCAGACTACTGCATTAGTGTAGAAATGGTATAAATAATATTGGCACATTTGTGAAAGAATATTAGACTCACCAGCTGACATGTATTGGATGCTTAGCATGATTTGTTTACTTTTGAACTTCGGTAAAAATCGAACATTTCTGCTACTCTGAGCTCAATTTCAAGGTACTTTTCATTGTAAAACCAGTCAAAAACATCTCAATTTCTGTAATATGTCTTCCATTCTATAAAATGAGACCATACGAAAATACAGTGCAAAGTCGCTGTTTTAATCCAAAAACAGTCAGTTTTTTTTTTTTCTCAATATGCACTGTGTGCTGCAGGATTTTTTTTTATACTGCACACACTGACCACATAGACCCATTCTTTCTTATGTAGCCCTACCAGCTTTCTCTCACTAAATATGAGGGCGCTAGAATTTGGGCATACTAGTATACGTCAAAAACCCTGGTGCGTAAGCCGTACTAGTACATCCGAAACCCTGAAAGGGTTAACATCGCAAAAAGATTCTCTATCATTTCATAATATAATTTTTTTTTTCAAAAATTTTGGGGTCATGACACGTCTGCACCATTCATAACATTTTAAGTATATTTTTAAATGTTTATACAGTACAGTGGACCCCCGGTTAACGATATTTTTTCACTCCAGAAGTATGTTCAGGTGCCAGTACTGACCGAATTTGTTCCCATAAGAAATATTGTGAAGTAGATTAGTCCATTTCAGACCCCCAAACATACACATACAAACGCACTTACATAAATACACTTACATAATTGGTCACATTCGGAGGTAATCGTTATGCGGGGGTCCACTGTAGTGTACTGTACAGTGGACCCCCGGTTAACGATTTTAATCCGTGCAAGAGGGGTAATTGTTATGCGAAATAATCGTTATGTGAATGAATTTTCCCCATAAGAAATAATGGAAATAAAATTAATCCGTGCAAGACACCCAAAAGTATGAAAAAAAAAATTTTTTACCACATGAAATGTTAATTTTAATACACACAAACTGAAAAAGGCATGCACACTTACATGACACTTACTTTTATTGAAGATCTGGTGATGATTGATGGGATGGGAGGAGGGGAGAGCATTATCTTCTTACTGTTTAGAAGGGAAATCCCCTTCCATTAGGACTTGAGGTAGTAAGTCCTTTTCTGGGGTTACTTCCCTTCTTCTTTTAATGCCACTAGGGCCAGCTTCAGAGTCACTGGACTTCTTTCGCACAAGATATCTGTCAATAGTGGCCTGTACCTCTCGTTCCTTTATCACTTCCCTAAAGTGTTTCACAACATTGTCAGTGTACAGGTTGCCAACACGGCTTGCAATAGCTGTGTGAGGGTGATTTTCATCCATGAAGGTTTGCACTTCAATCCACTTTGCACAGATTTCCTTTATCTTTGTAGTAGGCAACTTCTTCAATTTCTCTCTCCCCTCCTCTGAACCAGTTTCCCCAGGTCTGGCCTCTTGCTCTTGAAGTTGATCTATCAGCTCATCAGTGGTTAGTTCTTCATTGTCCTCCTCCACCAACTCTTCCACATCCTCCCCACTAACCTCCAACCCCAAGGACTTTCCCAATGCCACAATGGATTCCTCAACTGGCACAGGATTCTCAGGGTTAGCCTCAAACCCTTCAAAATCCCTTTTGTCTACACATTCTGGCCACAGTTTCTTCCAAGCAGAGTTCAAGGTCCTCTTAGTCACTTCCTCCCAAGCCTTACCTATAAGGTTTACACAATTGAGGATATTAAAGTGATCTCTCCAAAACTCTCTTAGAGTCAGTTGAGTTTCTGAGGTCATTACAAAGCACCTTTCAAACAGAGCTTTTGTGTACAGTTTCTTGAAGTTGGAAATAACCTGCTGGTCCATGGGCTGCAGGAGAGGAGTGGTATTAGGAGGCAAAAACTTCACCTTAATGAAGCTCATGTCCCCATAAAGTCGCTCTGCCACGTCTGTAGGATGACCAGGGGCATTGTCTAACACCAGGAGGCACTTAAGTTCTAATTTCTTTTCCAGGAGGTAATCTTTCACATTGGGGGCAAATGCATGGTGTAACCAGTTATAGAAAAATTCCCTAGTGACCCATGCCTTACTGTTTGCCCTCCACAGCACACACAAATTATCCTTGAGGACATTCTTTTGCCTGAACGCTCTGGGAGTTTCAGAGTGATACACTAATAAAGGCTTCACTTTGCAATCACCAGTAGCATTGGCACACATCAACAAAGTAAGCCTGTCTTTCATAGGCTTATGTCCTGGGAGTGCCTTTTCCTCCTGAGTAATGTAGGTCCTGCTTGGCATTTTCTTCCAGAACAGGCCTGTTTCATCACAATTAAACACTTGTTCAGGTTTCAGTCCTTCAGTTTCTATGTACTCCTTGAATTCCTGCACATATTTTTCAGCCGCTTTGTGGTCCGAACTGGCAGCCTCACCATGCCTTATCACACTATGGATGCCACTACGCTTCTTAAATCTCTCAAACCAACCTTTGCTGGCCTTAAATTCACTCACATCATCACTAGTTGCAGGCATTTTTTTAATTAAATCCTCATGCAACTTCCTAGCCTTTTCACATATGATCGCTTGAGAGATGCTATCTCCTGCTATCTGTTTTTCATTTATCCACACCAATAAGAGTCTCTCAACATCTTCCATCACTTGCGATCTTTGTTTCGAAAACACAGTTGAACCTTTGGCAAGAACAGCTTCCTTGATTGTCTTTCTGGTGCCCACAATAGTAGCGATGGTTGATTGGGGTTTCTTGTACAGCTTGACTAGGTCGGCTATACGCAGTCCACTTTCATACTTATCAATGATCTCTTTCTTCATTTCTATAGTAATTCTTACCCTTATTGGTGTAGGGTTGGCACTAGAAGCTTTCTTGGGGCCCATGGTCACTTATTTTCCAGAAACAGCACCGAAAATACTGTAATAATACGAAATATTCCAAGTGTATGCTTAGATGTTACCGCGGAGGCTGGCCGGTAAACAATGGCAGGGGCGGCACATGTGAGGCTGGCTGAGGGCACACATTGGACGCGTCTCGGACGAAAATCGGTGAGCGGGTTTTTAATCGGTATGCGTGGCAAAAATTTTGCGATTAAAGTAAGCGGTATGCGGAAAAATCGCTATGTGATGCCATCGTTATGCGGGGGTCCACTGTATATTATAATAACAGAATAGAGAATATCAGCTCTAATATACATTATTTAGGTATGTATACTGGTCAGAGAGCCCGTCATAAGTCCAAGTCGTCGGTAAACGAGTACATCGCTAAGTGAGGCAAGGCTTTATTTTAGTATTAAGCAGTGCTTTAATTACGAGCAAATCAAGGATTCTCTGTCTGAGCTGCCAGTTGTTGATTTCCAGCCAGTCAATATCACTGATTTCCCTGCTCTGAATGACAAGGTGGCAGAGGATCTGTCCTGGGACACTATACACAAATAACAAAAAAAAAGGCACCAGAAATACATGTATAGGATTTGCAAAGGAGTGATTACAGGTGTGGTTGGTGATGACTTGGCTGCTCTTGAACCAGGTCCACCGTGTGTGTCAAGGTGGAATATCGTATGGAGTAGGATCCATAGGCTGTATGTGGCAACATCAAGACCCAGTCAAGAGCTGAAAAAAGCCGTCATCATGATTTTGAAGTTCACTGCTCCAATGTGGTTCCACATCAAGCTGCACCCTTATGTCAGACACAGTCCAAAGAATGTCTATGAGTCACTGCAATTTACGAGACATCTGAACAGTGAAGAAAAGAAGATAGTAAAAAAGATTGTCCAAAGAAATTCCTACTTTGCTCACACAGATCAGCTGCTTCTTGGTGTGTGTGCTGATGAAGACATGACTGTGAGAGACAAAGCTGTCTCAATGATGAGAAAAATTAGAGAAGAGAATCAGCAGACAGAAGAAAGTACTGAGAGCTCTGATGAGGATGGAGAAGATTCTGCTGATGCTGTTGACAAGGATGTGTTAATCTACACTGATGATGAGGATGACAGTGAAGATGAAGAGAAAGACAATGTGGCTCCTATTGTCAACTCAAGAAAAGTAGAGATTCCCAAACTAAAGTGGCAAAAAAAGAACTATCATTCCATGATTGACTGGAAGACTGAACTCAAAACTGAGCCTCCTTTCATTGCTTATTTATCACATCAACAGGTTCCGAAAATTATTGAAACTCCACTGGAGGTGCCCAAGTGGCCAAACAACACTCAAGCTGTTGAGAGAAGGATAAAATTTATGACTGATGCTTGCACTGAAGTGACTGGACAGAAGGCAAGAGATGGATATATCAGACAAAGAATATTTTCCAGGAAAGTGATGCCTAAGTTCTGCACCAAGAAAGACTTCACTTATAACTTGTAATATTTTATAATTAAATAGTTGATGACTGATATAACCCATGTACATGATTATTATCCTGACAACCAAAAATTTATAATTAATTGTTTTCAATGGTGTATAATTTGATGAAAAGTCAATTGTGATGCAGCAGGGTAAATGGGCATGAAATGGTCTGAAATTCTGAACAGCAGTTTATTGTGACCATCCAAATAATGCCTGAAAAGTGGAGCTTGCATCTCTAAAATTTGTATTTTTTCAATGCTCCATATAATGTGCAACATGCCTGACCAATCACAGAAAACAGACTCCATTTGCATTCATAACAATGGCAGAGTAAGTCAGGTTAAGTCAGATTATTTTAAATCACAGAACAAGTGCAGGCCAGTGCATTAACTCATTGGCCTGCGAGTTTCAGAACTCACTTGCCATGGGTACAATTATTATTATTATTATAATCAAGGGGGAAGCACTAAACCCGGAGGATTATACAGCGCCTGGGGGGGGGGATGTGGAAGGCATTCAGGCTTAATTCGGGGAACTGGAGCACAGATCCAATTCCCTAAATCAAGAGCCCCTCACCAACATCAAGGAACCTTCCTTGAGGGGCCATGGGTACAAGCTCCAACTGTTCCACGATTGGTCTGTAATTGTGCTATTACGATTTTGAGAGTTTAGATTATTTTAAATTGAGTTTCATTAAGCTACATTATGTTTCTTACCATTTATGCAACATACCTCTGAGGTAAGATGAACTTAACACTGAACATATTATAAAACAAATTCTCCCTTAACACAAGACAATGACCTGATCTCAGTACTATATGTATGTGAAAAATTGCTGAGATTATATTTTGCTGGCAAAGGATTATAGTCTCTTACTTCTTATTATTATTATTATTATTATTATTATTATTATTATTATTATTATTATATATTTGTTATTGTTATAGGTCAAAAATGACAACATTCCTAAGACAGAACTCTGTCAACATTATACACTTACCACAATATGTCTATATCTATTATACAGGAAACACATGTAATAATAATAATAATAACTGTATATATACCAGTACATGTACAAGGTATACAGACCATAGCTGACATCAATGACATACTATTATATAGAACGTCGTTTGTTATGCTGAGCATTTCAGGCAAATTAGGTCAGTTTTGTCCCAGGATGCGACCCACACCAGTCGACTAACACCCAGGTACCTATTTGAAACTGATGGGTGAACAGGGACAACAAGTGTCTTAAGGAAACAAGTCCTAATGTTTTCCAGCCGTACCGGGGATTCCATCTCCGGACCTCAGTGTGTGAGCTGAGTGCGCTACCAATCGAGCTACGGGACACTGTTGTATAACGATATATCAGCTATAATAATATAATAATGACAATTATAAATAATAATATAATTTATCATTATTATTATTATTATATTATTATTGTGGCTGAGATGTCAATAAATATTTTTCACGACAGATGTGTTTCATATCTTATGTAAATAAGTAATTAAGTTTATTTAGGTGCAGGAACACATAAGAACAATTATCATACATAACAGTTATATCTCATTTTACTATATGTTGAGTTACTCAGCTGTTTTAACTTTTAAGGTTTAAATAATAAAGTATCACAAGGACCACAATGGAAATAAGTCACTTTTTCTAACTTTCTTGTGTTATTCTGGGTAATTTACACATACGTTGCTATATATGATAATTTATGTATTTAGTAATGTATACCTGAACATGAATATACTAACATATGTGAAAATTACCTGGAATAGCCCAAAAAAAGGTCTGAGTGACTTATTTCCATAGATTTGTTATATTAAGTGAACAATATTATGAAAGTTGTGTCCTGGAATGTCAATATTGACCTTATTATCATCATTATTATTTGGTCCAATAGAGGGTAGCTCTAATTCCCTGGATCAAGAGTCCTTCATCTGCATCAAGGTTATATAGTGACATTATCTCTTAAACTACAACAGCTGCTGTCACACTACGTAACTATACTGGATTTACTAAGCAGTTCATCTGCCACAATTCTAATTTAAGATACAAAAATACAGACATAATTCATTATTATCACTGGTTCTTGATGCTACATTAATTAATAAACAAAAATCATCTCCAGGTGGACAAGATATATTGCAGCTATAAGAAATAAACTTAACGTATATTTATACCATAGATAAACCCCACACGAGAAGCTACTTAACTCAGAGACTGAGAATAAGACATCTAGCAAATACTTACTGTTTAAAAGCTTTAAGAAACTGAAAGCGGTAAATTCATCTTCTTACTGTCAGTTCGTAAACATTTCGGCAACAACACATGTTTATAGAAGCAAGGCAATATTTGTTGAAGTTATTAAAGGTCATTTTAACGCCTTCCGAATATCATTGTAAATTAATAAGCGGGTGAATAACGATGCTCTTTTTTCTAAATGTTTACACGTATTGTTGAACTTTGTTTCATCTATGATATACTGGGACCAATCATGTAGCGCCGTGTACAGTGATGCATCTCCACCACTGCTGCTGCATCACTCTCTCCACCACTGCTGCTGCCTCACTCTCTCCACCACTGCTGCTGCCTCACTCTCTCCACCACCACCACTGCTGCCTCACTCTCTCCACCACCACCACTGCTGCTGCCTCACTCTCTCCACCACCACCACCACTGCTGCCTCACTCTCTCCACCACCATCACTGCTGCTGCCTCACTCTCTCCACCACTGCTACTGCCTCACTCTCTCCACCACTGCTGCTGCCTCACTCTCTCCACCACCACCACTGCTGCCTCACTCTCTCCACCACCACCACTGCTGTTGCCTCACTCTCTCCACCACCACCACTGCTGCTGCCTCACTCTCCACCACCACTGCTGCCTCACTCTCTCCACCATCACTGCTGCTGCCTCACTCTCTCCACCACCACCACCACTGCTGCCTCACTCTCTCCACCACCACCATCACTGCTGCTGCCTCACTCTCTCCACCACCACCACCACCACCACTACTGCATCACTCTCTCCACCACTGCTGCTGCATCACTCTCTCCACCACTGCTGCTGCCTCACTCTATCCACCACCACTGCTGCCTCACTCTCTCCACCACCACCATCACTGCTGCTGCCTCACTCTCTCCACCACCACTGCTGCCTCACTCTCCACCACCACTGCTGCCTCACTCTCTCCACCATCACTGCTGCCTCACTCTCTCCACCACCACTGCTGCCTCACTCTCTCCACCACCACTGCTGCCTCACTCTCTCCACCACCACTGCTGCCTCACTCTCTCCACCACCACTGCTGCCTCACTCTCTCCACCACCACTGCTGCCTCACTCTCTCCACCACCACTGCTGCCTCACTCTCTCCACCACCACTGCTGCCTCACTCTCTCCACCACCACTGCTGCCTCACTCTCTCCACCACCACTGCTGCCTCACTCTCTCCACCACCACTGCTGCCTCACTCTCTCCACCACCACCATCACTGCTGCTGCCTCACTCTCTCCACCACCACCATCACTGCTGCTGCCTCACTCTCTCCACCACCACTGCTGCCTCACTCTCTCCACCACCACTGCTGCCTCACTCTCTCCACCACCACTGCTGCCTCACTCTCTCCACCACCACTGCTGCCTCACTCTCTCCACCACTGCTGCCTCACTCTCTCCACCGCCACTGCTGCCTCACTCTCTCCACCGCCACTGCTGCCTCACTCTCTCCACCGCCACTGCTGCCTCACTCTCTCCACCGCCACTGCTGCCTCACTCTCTCCACCGCCACTGCTGCCTCACTCTCTCCACCGCCACTGCTGCCTCACTCTCTCCACCGCCACTGCTGCCTCACTCTCTCCACCGCCACTGCTGCCTCACTCTCTCCACCGCCACTGCTGCCTCACTCTCTCCACCACCACTGCTGCCTCACTCTCTCCACCACCACTGCTGCCTCACTCTCTCCACCACCACTGCTGCCTCACTCTCTCCACCACCACTGCTGCCTCACTCTCTCCACCACCACTGCTGCCTCACTCTCTCCACCACCACCATCACTGCTGCTGCCTCACTCTCTCCACCACCACCACCATCACTGCTGCTGCCTCACTCTCTCCATCACCACCATCACTGCTGCTGCCTCACTCTCCACCACCACTGCTGCCTCACTCTCTCCACCACCACTGCTGCCTCACTCTCTCCACCACCACTGCTGCCTCACTCTCTCCACCACCACTGCTGCCTCACTCTCTCCACCACCACTGCTGCCTCACTCTCTCCACCACCACTGCTGCCTCACTCTCTCCACCACCACTGCTGCCTCACTCTCTCCACCACCACTGCTGCCTCACTCTCTCCACCACCACTGCTGCCTCACTCTCTCCACCACCACTGCTGCCTCACTCTCTCCACCACCACTGCTGCCTCACTCTCTCCACCACCACTGCTGCCTCACTCTCTCCACCACTGCTGCCTCACTCTCTCCACCACCACCATCACTGCTGCTGCCTCACTCTCTCCACCACCACTGCTGCCTCACTCTCTCCACCACCACTGCTGCCTCACTCTCTCCACCACCACTGCTGCCTCACTCTCTCCACCACCACTGCTGCCTCACTCTCTCCACCACCACTGCTGCCTCACTCTCTCCACCACCACTGCTGCCTCACTCTCTCCACCACCACTGCTGCCTCACTCTCTCCACCACCACTGCTGCCTCTCTCCACCGCCACTGCTGCCTCACTCTCTCCACCGCCACTGCTGCCTCACTCTCTCCACTGCCACTGCTGCCTCACTCTCTCCACCGCCACTGCTGCCTCACTCTCTCCACCGCCACTGCTGCCTCTCTCTCTCCACCGCCACTGCTGCCTCACTCTCTCCACCGCCACTGCTGCCTCACTCTCTCCACCGCCACTGCTGCCTCACTCTCTCCACCGCCACTGCTGCCTCACTCTCTCCACCACCACTGCTGCCTCACTCTCTCCACCACCACTGCTGCCTCACTCTCTCCACCACCACTGCTGCCTCACTCTCTCCACCACCACTGCTGCCTCACTCTCTCCACCACCACTGCTGCCTCACTCTCTCCACCACCACTGCTGCCTCACTCTCCACCACCACCATCACTGCTGCTGCCTCACTCTCTCCACCACCACCACCATCACTGCTGCTGCCTCACTCTCTCCATCACCACCATCACTGCTGCTGCCTCACTCTCCACCACCACTGCTGCCTCACTCTCTCCACCACCACTGCTGCCTCACTCTCTCCACCACCACTGCTGCCTCACTCTCTCCACCACCACTGCTGCCTCACTCTCTCCACCACCACTGCTGCCTCACTCTCTCCACCACCACTGCTGCCTCACTCTCTCCACCACCACTGCTGCCTCATTCTCTCCACCACCACTGCTGCCTCACTCTCTCCACCACCACCATCACTGCTGCCGCCTCACTCTCTCCACCACCACCACCATCACTGCTGCTGCCTCACTCTCCATCACCACCATCACTGCTGCTGCCTCACTCTCTCCACCACCACCATCACTGCTGCTGCCTCACTCTCTCCACCACCACCACCACTGCTGCCTCACCTCACTCTCCACCACCACCACCACTGCCGCCTAACCTCACTCTCTCCACCACTGCTGCCTCACCTCACTCTCTCCACCACTACTGCTTCACCTCACTCCACCACTGCTGCCTTACTCTCTCCATCACCCCCATGCTACCTCACTCCACCACCACTGCTGCCTCACCTCACTCCACCACCACCACTGCTACCTCACCTCACTCTCCACCACTGCTACCTCACCTCACTCTCCACCACTGCTACCTCACCTCACTCTCCACCACTGCTACCTCACCTCACTCTCCACCACTGCTACTTCACCTCACTCTCCACCACTGCTACCTCACCTCACTCTCCACCACTGCTACCTCACTTCACTCTCCACCACTGCTACCTCACCTCACTCTCCACCACTGCTACCTCACCTCACTCTCCACCACTGCTACCTCACCTCACTCTCTTCCAAGGGCGTATCTACGGAAAATAGCGCCTATGGCACGGCACACACAACTGCGATAAAACACCTCAGTTGCTGGGAACGCTTGAAGTTCCTCAACCTGTTCTCCCTAGAACGCAGGAGGGAGGGAGAGATACATAATTATATACACTTTGAAAATCCAGGAGGGATTGATACCAAACTAGGATACGGAAATCACTCCCTGCTGCAGTGTTCCTTCTTATGTTATGTTCTTATGAAAGCAAAACACTCGGCAGGAGATGCAACATCCCCCCACTGTGTCACTAGCACGATAAGAGACAACACAATAACTGTCAGGGGGCCAAGACTTTTCAACTGCCTCCCAGCATTCATAAGGGGGATTACTAATAGACCCCTGGCTGGCTGTCTTCAAGAAAGCGCTGGACAGGCACCTGAAGTTAGTACCTGACCAGCCGGGCTGTGGTTCGTAGGTCGGTTTGCGTGCGGCCAACAGTAACAGCCTGGTTGATCAGGCCTTGATCCACCATGAGGCCTGGTCACAGACCGGGCCGAGGGGGCGTTGACCCCCGAAACCCTCTCCAGGTATGGCAAGCACTGAAATTACGTTCCTATCCAAACATCTGACACCTATCTTTCAGTTAACTTTACCATAAAATGAACTCAAAAATACAAGTCAAGCTTGTTAATTTTTTAAGTAACAAATTATGGTATTACATGACAATTACAATTGCACCTTCCTTGCTTTCACTGATGTAAACTGGTTTACGATGTACTTTTTTTTTTTTTGTCAGTTTCTTCTCTTTCTACATTCAGCAGAACAAGATCACAGTGACTGCCTTGGCCCATGGAGGATCTCAAAAACGAAAGTATTTTTTTTTTTTTTTACTTGATGAAAGATCTCTCACAGCTGGCGATGGAAGCTGCGAAGGTTAGCATTATCTGAACAGTAATACGAAGATTGGGGAAGACGCTGTCATCTCCATACTGAACAATATATTCGACAAACTCTTCAGGTCTTGTGTTCTTGTTGGCCCGGCTTGATAGCAACATTCTACAATTCAAAATTCCTTCATGTAGTTGTTGTCCATCAGCATCAGAGCTGTACAATTCGGCCAGATTTTTGCACTTCTTTAGATCGCTTCTGTCGGCACCGTAACACACTCCCCCTCGGCATTGAGAAGGAACCCAAACTTGGCGTTAGTGTTTACCTGGAGTTTACCTGGAGAGAGTTCCGGGGGTCAACGCCCCCGCGGCCCGGTCTGTGACCAGGCCTCCTGGTGGATCAGAGCCTGATCAACCAGGCTGTTCAGACCCTGATCAACCAGGCTCGTGTCGTGCAAACGAGCGAACCTTTCATCCGTTTCTCTGTGACGACGATCACGTGTTTCCCTCACGACTCTTTCCATTTCTTCCTTGGTTGTTAACTCAGCATCTCTCGATTTCTCATCAGTCATTCGTTTCTGACGTCTTTTAGCTTCAGTATTTCATTCTTGTCAGAGTCCGAGTTCTTCTTCAATTGACTCACTATCACTTCTTTCACCATCAAAATGATCTTGGGGAGAGCTTTCAAATCCAGGACACCATCGTAGAAGTTCATGGTAGTATCCTGCAGCCTCTTTTGAATACAGTCAATATGCAATGAGTACTTTGCTTCAAACTCTTAGCAAAGTCAGAAAATCGTAACTCAGTACACAAATAACCGGCATATAGAAGAGAGAAACTTACTACGACGTTTCGGTCCTACCTGGACCATTTACAAAGTCATACTAACAAAAAGGAGAGAAGGAGGGAGTACATATAGGCCAGCAGACAGGGACGGGACAAGCAGGGCCGGATTACCAAATAGGCAAACTAGGCATTTGCCTAGGGCCCTGCGCATTTGGGGGCCCCGTGGTCCAAGGGGTTCAGGGGCTCATCCAAGACTGCTCACATGGTGCAAGTGCAAAGGGGTCCCTACCTAAAAAGTTCAAGTGTTTGGAGAGTAAAATTGATTTTTAAAAATTAATCAAAACAAAAATAAATAATGAAACAAAATAAAATAAAAATAAATAAACCTAACCATAGATGGCAACACTCAACACGCCTTTGTTTACATCAGAACAGCTGTGTTTTCCCGCTAATGGGTGAGTATGGGAGATTCCTCTCCAATTTTCTGTAGTTTATATGATTTGATAGTCTTATGCATGATGCAATGATAACAATAATGGTCAGTGATTTATAAAGGGAATAATAGTGCTGTAGTGGTTATGCTGAATATAATAGGTACATGATGTCACTACTTTAATAGCCTAATCTAGTAATACTATGCTGTCTTGAGTTTATTCTCTTTAAAATGCATGATTTAACAAGATAGTTATAATGGCTGTTGGTAAATGGTTTTGGTTGTCTTGATGTACTTTCCCTATTAAATTTAATCTAAATAGCCAGAATGTATTTAATTAGACCTTAAACAGGTTCACACCGACCCCCCCCCCCGCCCCCAAGCTGGAAGGGGTCGCTTGACTTCCCAGTGCATCGTTTCAGCGTAAATAGTTGAAGTGTTGTGCAGAAGGTTTGGTGTTGTTGAGTCAGGACCAGTCAGCGCCTCCCCCCCTCTCCGCTGGGGGGGAGGGGAAGGGCGTGTGTAGTAAACAGTGACCCTCTCATAACGCCTCGCCCCTGCCCGTCTCCCCCGCCTCACCCACCCAACTCCCAGCGCCACCCCATCTATAGAGGGTACTTCTCCCCTAACCCACGATGTCAGCGATGGCACTGCAGGGAGTGCCGGGCTCACAGGAACTTCCACTACAGGGACAGCATCGTGGAGTTCGACCGCGAGGCAGCTGTCAGGTGTGCCACAGGCAGTGTGTACTCAGTTCCTCAAGCTTCAACATCCGTGCACACGAGGGCCTGGGATCTTCAGTCAACTTGGCGTCCAGCAGGACGTTGCCATGTCCCTTGGACAGCTCTCCATCGGGCTGCTAACGGAGCCACTGGCTTCTTGGACCTCTTGGGGAGGGTCGATGGTGCTCGTGCAAGCAGCAGATCCCGGGGCAACTTGCTGCTGTTTGCAATGGCTGTCTGCCGAGGAGAGACAGGCACCTAGCAACATCTGTTGTTGGGGCAATGGATGAATTCCCTGCTATGTTTGTTAACTGCTCATTACTCTGTAATTTGTCTATGATTGTAATCATGTGATAACGTGTTTATCATTCATTACCTTTGAAACTTGTCATGATCTTGACCAGCTCTACCTGGAGCTCATTACCTTTGTAAATTCTCATGATTAATGTGTTTATGATTCATTACCTTTGCAATTATTCATGAGTGTGACCAGCTCTACCTGGAGCTCATTACCTTTGTAACTTCGGCATGATTATGACCAGATCTAGTTCATTACCTTTGTAACTTGCTCAGCTATCAAAACTTTGGAATCCAGTCCCTGGACCAATTATGTACCTCTGTAATCTTTTGACTACCGCCCACAGGATGGGTATGGGGTGCATAATAAACATATTAAACTAAACTTCGCTTACCCGTAACTCAAAGGGGCCCCGCCAATCTGAATAGCCTAGGGCCCGGAGACTTCTTAATCCGGCCCTGGGGACAAGAGAGGTAGTAGGAAAGAAAGAAAAGTAGTGGTAGAGGTAGAATTAGTAGTAATGGAATATCCGCTAGGAATTTTTATTGACCTAAGAAAAGCGTTTGACACAGTAGACCATGGCATCCTACTCCACAAACTTGACCACTATGGTATAAGAGGCCATGCGCTTGCATATTTCAAATCCTACCTTTCTAATAGGTATCAGCATGTCACCATTAAAGACACAGCCTCATCAACTGCAGCAACACACCTAAAGCCAATAATAACCCAACAAAAAGCTGCAGTAAGAATAATCACTAAATCCCATCCCTGGCAGCACACCCCCCCCACTCTTCAAAGATCTAAACTTACTCCCAGTTCAGTACATCCACACGTACTACTGTGCAATCTATATCTACAGGGCCTTAAACTCTAATATCAACCTTGACCTAAAACGCTTTCTTGATAGTTGTGACAGAACCCACAGGCATAACACCAGAAACAAACATCTCTACGACATTCCCCGTGTCCGACTAAACCTTTACAAAAATTCAATGTATGTCAAAGGCCCTAAAATCTGGAATACCCTACCTGAGAACTCTAGAACTGCAGACACATTCATCACCTTCAAAACTACCATTAGAATACATCTTATCTCCCTGATACACCCCGTCAACTAACTACACGAATACCACCTGGTGGTTCACACTTACACTCGCTCACTCATTTGACCATAAACAGAAATATTAATCTCAGTCTTAAAATAATGAATCCTGTGATACTCCAATACTGAAACTATATAATGTGCCAAAACAAAAGCATACACATTGCTAAACTCACAAACTAGTATTTAGTCACTTAGCCATAATACCAACTTACCTCATAATTTGTAATATTTTACAATTAAGAATAAAACTAAGTCTGCCCGAAATGCCTAGCCATGCTAAGCGTTCTAGTGGTACACTCTGTAATCACAATTTTACTACATGTAAACCAAACAATAACCAAATTTCTGTAAACTCAGCATTGTAATCCTTATAGAGAATAAACTTTGAATTTGAATTTGAAATTTGAATCAATACGGCCACCTGATACTGGAGTTCCGCAGGGAAGTGTCCTTGGACCCCTGCTCTTCCTCATTTACATCAATGATCTTCCAAACATATCCCAACACCTGAAACCCATTCTCTTTGCTGACGACACGACTTATGTCATCTCCCACCCTAATCTTGCCACCCTCAACACCATTGTTAACGAGGAGCTGCTCAAAATATCGACTTGGATGACAGCCAATAAACTTACACTTAACACTGGCAAAATCTACATATTATGTTTGGTAGCAGAGCAGGTGTTGCGCAACTTAACATTAAGATCGATAACACTCTGATTGTCAGACATAATGAGGGCAAATTCCTAGGTCTATACCTCGACAACCTAAATTTCAGCACCCATATCCAACACATAACAAAAAAAGTATCCAAAACGGTGGGGATCCTCTCCAAGATACAATACTACGTGCCGCAAACTACCCTTCTCACACTATACCATTCACTTATATATCCATACCTCACCTATGCTATCTGTGCTTGGGGTTCAACTGCAGCAACACACCTAAAGCCAATAATAACGCAACAAAAAGCCACAGTAAGAATAATCACTAAATCCCATCCCTGGCAACACCCTCCCCCCCACTCTTCATAGATCTAAACTTACTCCCTGTTCAGAACATCCACACTTACTACTGTGCAATCTATATCTACAGGATCTTAAATTCCAATATTAACCTTGACCTAAAACGTTTTCTTGATAGTTGTGACAGGATCCACAGGCATAACACCAGACACAAACATCTCTATGACATTCCCCGTGTTCGACTAAACCTTTACAAAAATTCAATGTATTTCAAAGGACCTAAAATCTGGATCACCCTACCTGAAAACTCTAGAACTGCAGACACATTCATCACTTTCAAAACTACAGTTAGAAAACATCTTATCTCCCTGATACACCCCAACAACTAACTACATGATAACCACCTGGTGGTTCACAATTACACTCACTCACCCACTGACTATAAACCCAGAAATACTAATCTTAATCTTAAAATAATAAATCCTAACTAGTCATAAGTTTGCCTATGATACTCCAATATAGACACCTTGTATTGTGCCAAAACAAAAGCATTCACATTGCTAAACTCACAAATTATGATGTAGTCACTTAGCCTTAATACCATAATCTGTAAGGATTTAATGTTAAGAATTAATCTAAATCTGCTCGAAATGCCTAGCCATGCTAGGTGTCCTAGTGGCCCCCTCTGTAATTAGTATTTTATAACGTGTAAAGCACACAATACCCAAAACCTGTAAACCCCACATTGTAACCCTTATAGAGAATAAACTTGAAAGACTAAGAAAAAGGAGCACTGCAAGGGAGCTAGGGGCCCCACCAAGGGTAGGAACAAGAACATAGAGTGGGAAAATAATAGTAATGGACCAAATACTCATGGCAGAAAAAGAAAACCCAAAGGAGAAAAAATAAAGAGGAAAGGTGAAGGGGGAGAAGGGAAAAAAAAGAATCAAGTTAAGTCACGGGTGTTCTGAAGTTTGGAGCATTTTATAGTGTAATGGGAAGGAAGGCATCTATAGAGACAAAGCCAGGACTAAGATTCATACAAGGAAAGTTGTGTTGAAGGGAGGATTCAACCAGATGGCGACTGTGAAAGTTAGAAGTAGGGTAGACAGTTTTAACAGAAGACCTTTTTTTGTATACCCTATAAAACTCCTCTACCAACCTCTGCAACTTCTCTTTAGAATCTCCCAGAAGCACAGCATCATCAGCAAAGAGCAACTCTGACATTCTCACTTTGTGTTAGATTTTTTATCTCTTAATCCCACACCTCTTCCCAACATGCAAACATTCACTTGTCTAACAACTCCATCTATAAATATATTGAACAACTATGGTGATATTACGCATCCTTGCCCGTGTCTCCCAAGGGCTTCACCTCTGTCCCTCGTTTCTTGCTTCAAAGTCTGGCAGGGAGCAATCGCCCTTAAATTTTTCTTCTAATGGGATGGAGCCTTATAACGTACCTTTTACTCTCTTAGAGCTAGAGTCCACACTTTCTGCTTGCCGATTATCGGCAGCTGGGCCCGATGGTGTTCATATCCGTATGCAAACAGAATCTGCATTATACAGCCCTTACAGCCTTTTTGCATCTTTTCAATGGAAGTCTACCACTGTACTGCCATTTCGCAAACCAGGCACTTCAGGGCATGATATCTCTATCATCCCATTGCTCTCACCAGTGGTATTTAGAGACTCACGATAGTCTTTCTCTTCGCCAATATGGCTTTCACAAGGGCCACTGTACTTTGGACCCTTTGCTCCACTTGGGTACATATGTGTGGAAATTTATTTGGTCCAAATAGTTCCACAGCTCAGATCCAGCATGAGCGTATGGCCGTCTGAGCCAAGCGGCCCCTTAAACCCTCCCAAACAAGGCATTCTCTGGTTGGCGGTTGTTGGTAAGCTTATTTAATTTATAGATTTACTCTTCAGGGAAGGAGTAGGTAGTAATACTGGTAGTACACTCATATTAGGTTTACTAAGGCATCTGTAGATAATGATAGAGTAGACCTAAGACCTTAACATAGGTAGTAATAGGCCGATAATGTAGGCAAACACTAGGATAAGTTAGCTAGGGAGAACTGGCAGCCCTAGCTTGATTGGCGGGGCGCAGGTCACAAAGACAGAATAGCGTCCTTCTTACGATAGACTTCGACTGGACAAGACGTGCCGTGAACATCAGGCGGCGCCCCCACGTGTCTTCACATCTGAGACCTGGGGAAATCTGGTAGAGACACCTCGATGTACCGTAGATGATCTCCTCCATCAGCCCATACAGTAAGACGAGATATTCACCTTTTCCCGTAGGATCTGGCCAGTGATTTAGGAGATTGTGAGTTGAGTTAACTGAGGGCTCGGCGTGCTACAGAGAGAGTATGCCCAGTAAGTACCAGCGTCTCAGAGTCGTCTGAAGCTAGCGTCTGAGTCTGCATAGTTATACTAGGGGATACATACCCTCTTGGATATAGGAATTTCTGAGGTGCAGGCAGGATGCTAATAACGATTGAATATTGCAGGATTTAATGCTCCCAGTTGCACGTGGTTCCTAAGGGGAAGTCCAAAGGGGCTAAAGCTAGGCTTAGGAAGTTGAAGATCAGGATATATGCTGCAACACCAAGTAAGTTAGTCCTTTATACGTGCATGCAGGCAAAGTTTCTTGCAATACCAATCATTTGTGAAAATCTGTCCTATAAGCCACTTGTGAGGCTGAGGTACCCATCTCAGAGCTCGGTGTCAACAGAGTTTGCCAGGGTAGGCGACTCACTTGGAGGCAGTCCACACAAATTTTCACAAAAGTGGTCCTTCGAAACCCGGATGTGGAATAGCTAGGTTAAGCTATCATAGCTAGGCCACAGTTAGGAACCAGTTTTACAGAGTTAGGTTAAGCTATCATAGCTAGGCCACAGTTAGGTTAAGCTATCATAGCTAGGCTACAGTTAAGAACCAGTTTTACAGAGTTAGGTTAAGCTATCATAGCTAGGCCACAGTTAGGAACCAGTTTAAAAAAGTTAGGTTAAGTTAGCACACCTAGGTCAAAGTTACTCAGAGGCTAGGCCATGCTGACTATACACAGAAGTTGTTAGTTGCAGTAATTTACAGGCAGGCCAGGTAGGCTAGAGAAGCTTGTGAATTTAATTATTTACAGTGATTACAAGTAATCCAGAGTAGGAGACTTGTGTGTTAATTACTTACAGTGGATTTGCAAGGTAGCCACAGTTAGGCTAGGCTTGTGCAATATTTACAAAAGGTTATAGTAGCTAGGACAGATTTAACCTAGTTATTATTTACAGGGAGTTATAAAGCCAGGTTTAAGTTATAGCACACTAGCTAGGTTAGGATTTACCTTATCCAACCATCCACGCTAAACAGAGTAAGCTGGGCTCAGTTAGGCCAAGCTGTTTACATACATTATTTATTTACTGTTTCACAAGTTGAATTGTTGAATTTACTTGTGTTAACCAAGTGATTTTAATTTGTATACTGCACTTTTATTGTGATTTTCATCATCTTTGATTCATGTTAATGTGGGATTTGTGAATTATACCTGAGACTAGGTTAAGTCCTGTAATTATTTGCTGGCATTGTACAGTTGAGTGCTAGATTAAGCTTTCACATCGATACACATTTTTGATTGGGATTTGAGAGCTAACAGTGTACATTTTTGATTCAGAGTAGAGTCAATATAATAAAGGGAATTGTTAAGCTTGTTGAGAAGCCTTGAGACCCGTTCATTCTCACCTAATACCGTTTGTGCTGTGGGGTGGGCTAATTGAAATACAAATTAGCACCGTGATCTTAACTAAACCGCAACTATGGTAGGTGAAGATGCAGTACCAGCTGTCCCAGCTCTAAGTCAATTAAAGCGGTCTATGGGAGCCTATAAGGGGCGCCTGAGCAAAGCATGTGAGGAGTGTCGTATGGCCAGGCAAGATCAGGACGTAGACTGGGAGGAACTAGAGAGTTGCCTGAAACCTTTGGAGCAAAGACTGGAGGCCTTTGAGAGATCATTTATCCTTTATGAGACAGAGGCCTATACTACAGGTGAGTCTGAATATATGGTCGAAGTAGCATGGACAGACTATGACGAACGAAGGGCAGAGTGTAAAGCAGAGATGAGACTCTGCAGGCAGTTAATAAAGACTTTGAAGGCCGGTACAGCAGGGGCAGCAAATGTTTCAAAGAACACGAACAACAGCACGCCTGTTAATGTGTTGCCCAGATTGCCCCAGTTGAATTTACCAACGTTTGACGGAACCTTAACAGAGTACATTGCTTTCTGGGATCAGTTTAGAGCCCAGATAGATGACAGAAATGATTTGTCAGATGCCGTCAAGTTGCAGTATTTGCGGTCGCAGCTCAAGGGTAAAGCCTTAGATCTGGTCCGGCACTACCCGATTACTGACACTAATTACCAACATGCCAAAGACCAATTAGAAGACATGTTTGGCAACACTGAGGAGATAAAGGTAGCTATACTTTATCGGTTGTTGGATCTAGAGGCTTGCCGACATGACCGTCAAAGTCTAGAGAAGTTCCGTATTGAGGTTATGAGCTTGACCAATAGTTTCAGAGATTTGCATGATGAGAATGATTCAAAATGGATCCTTAGCCAGGTGATTCAGAGGAAACTGGCTAGCACGACAGTGCATGAGTTACACTTAAAACATCGGACGAATAGGTTCACGATAAACCAAATTGTTGAAGGGTTAGGGGATCTCGTATCTCACCTGAGCATAGGTCAGGGGGAGAAATTACCTACCAAGGAGAAGTCGGTCGACTTCCCCAGACATTCGAGAGATAGACCTAAACCACCTCCCACTAAAGTAGGCACGTATTATGCCCAGGGCAAGCCCTCCACCCACAGGGCCAAGGGAGAAGCCACCAAAGCGGCCAGTATGAGACGGTGCGTGTTTTGTGATGAAGAACACGCTAGTTCAGGGTGTTCAAGCTTCACCACCTATAACCAAAGGGTTCAACGGCTAAGAGAGTTGAGACTTTGTTTCAAGTGTTGTGGAGAACATTTTGCCAGGGACTGTAACATCATGCTCAGGGAGTGTCGGGGCTGCCGGAAGGGAAAGCACCACAGTGCACTGTGTCCTAATGATGCCGGATTAGCACAAGTTAAGGAGAGCAAACCGCAAGAAAGGGCGGAGAGCAAGAACAAGTCAGAAGTAACGATGAGTGTGGTGAGTACGGCACCGAGAATTTGTTCTGGTGAGCAGTTTCAAGGCTCGGTGGCCTTGCCCACCATAATGGCAGTGGTCGCGAATGGGAAGAAGTCTGAAACAACCCGTTTGTTCTTCGACAGTGGGGCACAGAGATCCTTCATAGCGGAGAGTCTAGCCACTAGGTTGAAGCTGGAGACAGTTGGTAAAGTTGACATGAAGGTGGAAGGGTTTGGTGGGGAAGTCCCACGCAGGTCTTATCCAGTAGTCAATGTGACGGTCAGGTTAGCCGGGCATCGACGGGAAATTTCAGCCTTGATGGTGAAGAGGCTGCCCAATATCATTACCACTAGGGGACTGGCTGCAGCAGTCAAACGTTTGAGGGAGTTGGGTGTGAAGCTAGCAGAACCAGACATTGCTACAGACAATGTTAGTAATGTAGGCATCTTGGTAGGAGGGGATTACCTAGACGAGTTCGTGTCTACGAGAAGGGTTATCAAGGAGGGTGTGGGCCTGTACAGGACTCCAGCGGGGTACATCGTAGGAGGCAGAATACCAGCTCACTTCCCTGCGACCCCGGGAAAGGAGGGCTCTGGTATTACAGCGACTGAGGCTGTACTGGTGATGCGGATTGGTGTGCACGAAGGCCTGTCAGAGGCGCAAGTTGGCATATCCGACAGTGAGCCAGTCCATAAACTATGGGACCTGGATGTAGTAGGGATTAAAGGTGACCAGCCACCCCCCGAACACGAAGAGACGTATCGAGATTACTTGAACCATGTGCAGTTCAGGGACGGACAGTATTGGGTGCGACTCCCATGGAAACCGGGCCACCCAACGCTGCCCACTAATTTCAAGAGGGCACGTGGTCAGTTGAATTCATTGGTGAACAGCCTGACCAAGAAGGGTCTGGTGGGGAAATATGATGATATTATTAAGGAACAGCTGGCCCTTGGGTTCATCGAGAAAGTGCCCAATGCCAGCCCTGGGGAAAACACCCATTATCTTCCACACATGGCAGTCACCAAGGAGTCGGTAACCACTCCCATCAGAGTAGTCTTCAACTGCAGCTCGCAGGCGAGTCCCCGAGAGCCATCGTTGAACGACTGTCTGCTCACAGGGCCCTCCCTGACGCAGAAATTAGCAGATGTGTTGTTGAGATTCAGGACGGAACAGTACGCCTATGCGGCAGACATTAGCAAAGCCTTCCTACGTATTGGGTTGCAGCCACAGGATAGGGACTACACAAGGTTCTTGTGGTTGGCTAACAGGGAGGTGCCCAAGCAAGGGTATGATACCTATAGATTCAGGGCAGTGTTGTTTGGTGCCACTAGTTCACCATTCCTATTACAGGCTACCATAGACTACCACCTTGTGAACTGTAACAGCCCGCTTAAAGAATTACTGAAGACCCTATTTTATGTAGACAACATGCAGGGTACCACCTCAGATGAAAGGCTGTTGATGGATATTTACCGAGAGTCTAATCAGGAGATGCTCTCGGCTAACATGCCATTGCGAGAATGGGTGACAAACAATCCAACGTTGCGGGGCATGGTGGAACGTGACTATACTGGCTACTCAGTGCCTGAGGTAACATCGGTGTTGGGACTGGAGTGGGAAATCAAGGAAGACAGACTTAGGCTAAAGAGGAAGCCTGATGGGGAAGGGAAGCTGACCAGGAGGTCTTTGCTGAGCAAAGTGCAGACTGCCTTCGATCCTTTGGGTTTGTTGACACCCATCACCATTCGAGGGAGGATGCTAGTACAACAGACCTGGGAGCTGAACCTAGGTTGGGACGACCCACTGCCAGAAACAGTCTGCCAGGAGTGGGATCTGGTTAACAAAGACCTAGCGGAATTGCACGAGTTCACATTCCCCAGGTCCATCGGGTGCACCAGGCGGGATTATGACTTGCACGTCTTCTGTGACGCCTCCTCCAGGGCCTATGGGGCAGTAGCGTATTTGGTGGCCGGGGACCAAGTCAATCTGGTCACCGGTCGTGCGCGGGTGACACCCCTGAAGGATTGCTCGATCCCAAAGCTAGAGCTCACGGCGATGTTGCTGGGAGCAAGACTGGGTAAGTACGTAGAGGAGGTGTTAAGTAATCTGAGGGTGACACACACCTATGTATGGACAGACTCGGAGGTGGCCTTACAGTGGGTCCAGAATGACAGGTCTAAGCTCCCCTATGTCAGGAATCGGGTAAAGGAGATACGGGAACTACAGTCAACGCCAACAATTCTGTATGTGCCTACAGATCAAAACCCAGCCGACCTGATAAGCCGAGGGGTGACACACAGAAAGTTGAGTAAAAGCGAGCTTTGGTTCAAAGGCCCAGACTGGTTACCGGCAAGGGATTGCTGGCCGGAGCAGAAATTCGTGGAGACAATCAGCAGCATAGTACATTTTGCGGGGGAACACGACACTGAATTATTTGACCCCAGGCGCTACTCCTCGTGGAGAAAACTTATAGGAGTCACAGAAATGGTATTTCGATTCGTGAGGAAGCTGCATGACAAGGTAAGCCAGGGTCGACAGTTGTCTCTAGTGGGTCCCAGAGAATATTGGATAAGGCAGTACCAAAGGGGGAGGTTTCCAGGAGTGCTGGAAGTACTTGCGACCCGGCAGCAGGTTATGGCGTCAGGACGCGTGTCCAACGATGACGACTCAGGGAACAGCAAATTGGTTCACTCATTGGGATTGTTCCTGGATCATGCGGGGCTAATAAGATGCAGGGGAAGAATACAAAACTCTGAGCTCAGCTATGGGGTCAAACATCCCGTGCTACTGGGAAAGGAGGGATGGGCGACAGAGCTATTGATACAAGATGCCCATCAGAGGACCTTACATGGGGGGTTTGGAGATACCCTCACCTGCCTACGTCAGAATTACTGGGTACTGAAGGGTCGAGCTGCCATCAAAAGGGTGCTAAAGAGTTGCACGGTCTGCCGGCGGTACGATGGAAGGACCCTACCCTACCCAGGTCCACCACCGCTGCCTCAGGAGCGGGTACATAGTGACAGGCCCTTTGAGACTGTAGGAATAGACTATACGGGGGCTATCACATTGAAGAACCCAGGAGACGTTAAGGAGGGCCCTCAGAAAGTATATGTCTGCCTGTTTACCTGTGCCACTACTCGAGCGGTGCATTTGGAGTTGGCAGAAGATATGACGACAGAGACTTTCGTGAAGTTGTTCAGGAGGTTTACTGCCAGATTCTCGTGCCCGCGATTGATTATCTCGGACAATGGCACAAGCTTTAGGGCAGCCGATAAAGTTTTCAGGAATCTTAGGGACAACGGAGAAGTACGAGAACACCTGAAGAGAATAGAGTGCGAGTGGAGGTTCATAGCTCCCAGGGCACCCTGGCAAGGGGGATTCTATGAACGCATGGTGGGCACAGTCAAAAGGTGCATTCGGAAGGTCTTACACGGCAGGAGGGTGAGCTGTGATGAACTGAGGACAGTGTTAGTTGAGATAGAGGCAAGAGTTAATAACAGGCCTCTGACCTACGTACAAAATGGGATTGACGAGCAAGAAGCTCTCACCCCCAATCACATGCTGTTTGGAAGAAGGATTGAGCCCTTCCCCGCAATTTTTAGTCAGTCTTCCAAGGAGCTGGATTATTATGGGCCAGATGGTCCCCCCATCAATGAAGAACTGCACAGGAGTCACAACAGACTGGTGAACATCCTGGACAAATGGAACCAGGTGTGGCGCAGGGATTACTTGACAACCTTGCGGGAACATTTCTATGGTGCCGACCCCGAGGCGAATAAGATGATGCTAAGTGAAGGGGACTTGGTGCTGGTAGAATCCGAGGTGCCGAGGGCATACTGGCCTCTTGGCCTGGTAGTGTCAACCCACCCAGACAAGGCTGGGCGGTTGAGAATGGTGAAAGTGAGAATGAACGGTGTCGAGACTATAAGACCCATCAACAGGCTTTTGCCTCTCGAGGTCCACACGGTGGGACCAGGACATGAGAAATCAGACCAGAGGTTGAGCGAGCTGAGCGGCCGGACGACCCGTCGAACGGCGCTCGAGTCCAGGGCCCACTGGGGGGGCCTGCGGGAGGCAGACTTGATCTAGACTTAGCGCCTACCTTCGCCGGCGGGAGGATGTGGAAATTTATTTGGTCCAAATAGTTCCACAGCTCAGATCCAGCATGAGCGTATGGCCGTCTGAGCCGAGCGGCCCCTTAAACCCTCCCAAACAAGGCATTCTCTGGTTGGCGGTTGTTGGTAAACTTATTTAATTTATAGATTTACTCTTCAGGGAAGGAGTAGGTAGTAATACTGGTAGTACACTCATATTAGGTTTACTAAGGCATCTGTAGATAATGATAGAGTAGACCTAAGACCTTAACATAGGTAGTAATAGGCCGATAATGTAGGCAAACACTAGGATAAGTTAGCTAGGGAGAACTGGCAGCCCTAGCTTGATTGGCGGGGCGCAGGTCACAAAGACAGAATAGCGTCCTTCTTACGATAGACTTCGACTGGACAAGACGTGCCGTGAACATCAGGCGGCGCCCCCACGTGTCTTCACATCTGAGACCTGGGGAAATCTGGTAGAGACACCTCGATGTACCGTAGATGATCTCCTCCATCAGCCCATACAGTAAGACGAGATATTCACCTTTTCCCGTAGGATCTGGCCAGTGATTTAGGAGATTGTGAGTTGAGTTAACTGAGGGCTCGGCGTGCTACAGAGAGAGTATGCCCAGTAAGTACCAGCGTCTCAGAGTCGTCTGAAGCTAGCGTCTGAGTCTGCATAGTTATACTAGGGGATACATACCCTCTTGGATATAGGAATTTCTGAGGTGCAGGCAGGACGCTAATAATGATTGAATATTGCAGGATTTAATGCTCCCGGTTGCACGTGGTTCCTAAGGGGAAGTCCAAAGGGGCTAAAGCTAGGCTTAGGAAGTTGAAGATCAGGATATATGCTGCAACACCAAGTAAGTTAGTCCTTTATACGTGCATGCAGGCAAAGTTTCTTGCAATACCAATCATTTGTGAAAATCTGTCCTATAAGCCACTTGTGAGGCTGAGGTACCCATCTCAGAGCTCGGTGTCAACAGAGTTTGCCAGGGTAGGCGACTCACTTGGAGGCAGTCCACACAAATTTTCACAATATGTGTGAAATGTCTTTGCTAATAACCACTCTGTTATGGTAGTCATTTTTGATCTCGGGAAGGCATATGACATCACTTGGAGGTATAACATCTTAGCCCAGGCCCACTCCTTAGGCCTCCGGGGTAATCTGCCTCCGGATGCAACATCCCAGCAATTCCAGGAACAGCTGTTAAAAATTGACCACTGTCTGGAAAATCTTCCAGCTCCTGCACCCAACATCTTGCTCCTGGGGGATTTCAACTTAAGGCACCTAAATTGGAGGAATATAGCAAATAATATTGTTGCAGTAATAACACCAGGAGGCAGCTCTGATGAAAACTCACACTCACACGAACTTTTAAATCTCTGCACAAAATTCTATTTAAACCAGCAAATAATAGAGCCTACTAGACTGGAGAATACACTAGACCTCATCTTCACTAACAATGATGATCTGATAAGAAATGTCACCATATCAAAAACAATATACTCAGATCACAACATAATTGAGGTTCAGACATGTATGCGTGGAGCCCCAGACCGACATAATGAAACTAGTCACGAGGGAGCATTCACCAAATTCAACTTCAGTAACAAAAACATAAAGTGGGACCAAGTAAACCAAGTCCTAACCGATATAAGCTGGGGGGATATACTAAGCAACACAGACCCCAACTTATGCCTAGAACAGATTAACTCGGTGGCACTCGATGTATGCACAAGGCTTATTCCTCTAAGAAAAAGGAGGAGTAGATGTAAAATAGAAAGAGACAGGCGCTCCCTTTATAGGTGACGGAAAAGAGTAACAGAGCGGCTAAAAGAGGTCAATATATCTGAAATGCGTAGGGAGACTGTTGTGATAGAAACACAGGCCTTATCTCTAGGCTTTATTGAACATAGAATCTTCATAGTACTTCTGCAACAACAAAATATAATGACTAGTACATCTAATAATGGCTTCTACAGGGATGGTGATGTCTTGCATATGTCAAGAGAAAAGTTATAACTACAGGCCACATATTTAAACTCACCATGTAATCTGCATCGGTGATAAATGGATAAAGTAGGAGAGAATCACACACCATATGTTGGTGCCCATGACGCACGCCAAACTGTTGTTGTTGTTAAGGGCCCCTAGAGGTGGTGCAGTATTATCCTGCTGCTGCTCCCCACAGGACCAGTATCACTACAATCTCCCCCTTCTAAAATATCAGAGACAGTAATCTCCCAAACTGTTAGGTGGGCGACGTACACGTCCCGACCTTCGTAGCCCTTGAGCCTCTTCACCAGGTTCGATATTTTCCAGCGGGGTTTGATTAACTGCTGGAGCAGAATCCTCTATTTCCATAGGGGTAGTCTCAAGGGGCTTTCCAGGAGAAAACGAAGCATCTTTCACATCTATTGGTGTATCTTGAGATTCCACACTAATAGGGATTTCAACTGGGGCTAAATGTCTTGTAGATACTGTAGTCTCTTCACCATTTTGGTAGCGAATGTGGGCGTAATGTGGATTAGCTTGCAGGAGCTCTACCTCTTCCACTAAAGGATCCGTCTTGTTCATCCTACGGTGACTCTTCAGGAGAACGGGTCCAGGATGACATAACCAAGTGGGCACGGAGGCTCCCGTAGAGGAACGACGTGAATAGTTGAGGAGTCTTTCATGAGGGGTTGCATTAGTAGCTGTGCACAGCAGTGATCTAATAGAGTGAAGTGCATCAGGTAGGACAGTTTGCCAGTGTTGAACAGGTAGATTGCGCGACTTTAATGTCATTGTAACTGCCTTCCATATAGTACCATTGAACCGCTCCACTTGACCATTGCCTTGAGGGTTGTAGCTTGTTGTTCTGCTGCAGGCAATACCTTTGCTAGCCAAAAACTCCTGAAGTTCGTTACTCATGAACGAGGATCCCCTGTCTGAATGGATATAAGCTGGCATACCAAAAATAGAGAACAACTGTGAAAGACAACTAATAACAGTTGAAGCAGCCATATTTGCACAGGGGAATACAAAGGGAAACCTTGAATATTCATCTACTATGTTAAGGAAATACCTATTCTGATTTGTGCTTGGTAGAGGTCCTTTGAAATCTATATTCAATCTTTCGAAAGGCTGGGTGGATTTTATGAGATGAGTCTTCTCTGGCTGATGAAAGTTTGGCTTGCACTCTGCACATACTCTGCATGCTCTGATCACTTGTCGCACATCTTCCACTGAGTAGGGCATGTTCTTTGATTTGACAAAATGGTACAGGCGTGTAACTCCTGGGTGACACAAAGCCTTGTGGAGAGCTGAGAGTGATTGCAAATCATGACATGCTGCTCCACAGTGGGACCTAGAGAATGCATCAGGTGAGATGTTCTCTTGACCCGGTCGGTACAGAATATCAAAGTCATAACACGATAGTTCCATCCTCCAGCGTAATATCTTGTCATTCTTTATCCTACTTTTGTGCCTCTTGTCGAACATATACATCACGGACCGTTGGTCAGTCCTTATGGTGAAATGTCTACCAGTTAAATAATGCCTCCAGTGGCGAACTGCTTCTATGATGGCCTGGGCTTCCTTTTCTACAGCAGCATAACATTTCTCTGATCCTTGAAAAGTTCTCGAAAAGAAGGCTACTGGTCGTCCTGCCTGAGATAAGACTGCAGCAATGGCAATGTCAGATGCATCCGTTTCCACTTCGAATGGTAGGGACTCATCAATGGCTTGAACTACTGAGTTTTCAATGTCCTGTTTGAGAGTATGGAAAGCGGCTTCTGCTTCCTTTGTCACAGGAAATGTGGTAGCACTCAATGGGCGGACTTTACTTGAATAGTTGTAGATCCATTGTGAGTAATAAGCAAAGAGACCAAGAGTTCTTCGGAGTGACTTTTTGTCTTGAGGCATTGGAAGTTCCCGTAGAGGTCGTAGTCGTTCAGGGTCTGGGAATATTGAACCTCCTTCCACTACATAACCAAGGATGCTAAGCCTTTTAGTTGAAAAAGTGCACTTTTCCTCATTGTAACTGATATTTTTCTTCTTGGCGGCTTCCAAAAACTTATCAAGGTTTGCATCATGTTCCTCCTGGGTCTTGCCACAAATGGTAACATTATCTAAATACGCGTAAGTTCCCATGAGTTGCTCTTCCTGAATGAGTGAATCCATAATTCGTTGGAAGCAGGCTACCCCATTGGTGACTCCAAAAGGGACTCTGGTAAACTGATACAGGCCATCACTAGCCTGAAACGCTGTGTATGGTTTATCTTCATTCCTTATAGGGACTTGATGATAGGCACTCTGCAGATCAATTGTGCTAAACACGTAGTACTGAGCAATTTTGTTCACTGTATCGTCAATTCGAGGTAGAGGGTACCCATCAAGAAGTGTAAATTTGTTGATTGTCTCAGAGTAATCGATAGCCAGTCTCCGTTTCCTATAACCATCTTTAACAACAACAACCTGTGCACGCCAAGGGGAATCACTCGGTTCTATAATACCCTCCTTCAGCAGCCTCTGAGTTTCTTTCTCAATGAACATCCGATCCTCATAAGAATAGCGGCGTGACTTAGCTGATATAGGATGGCAATCCGCGGTAAGATTTGCAAACAGCTTTGGTGGGTCTACCCTTAAAGTGCTAAGCCCACAGACAACAAGAGGAGGCAGTTCACCTCCATATGTTAAGGTGACACTACCATGCAGCTTCTGAAAGTCCTGACCAAGGATAACATCAGAGCACAGTTGTGGCAGAATAGCTAAATGTACATCTTGATAATCCTTTCCATTAACTCTGAGATTTACCTTACAAAACCCTAAGGTCTGAATAGAGAGAGATGTTGATGCCATGGAAACGGTACCTGATGAGTGATGTAGAGTCAAGGAGAGCCGTTTAACTAAGTCAAGGTTGATGAAACTCTCTGAGCTGCCACTATCAATAAGACCATCTACTTCTGTTCCTTTGATGAATACTTTCACAACTGCCTTTGACAGTGAATTTGGAGTAGCCGCAGAAGTCACTGTTGCTAGAGTCGCATGATCACTGGAATGTGTGGAGGCACTAGCTCTTGTTGATGCATTAGCACGACATACTTTAGCAAAGTGACCTTTCTTGTGGCATTTATGGCACATTGCTTCACGAGCAGGACACTTTGGACGTGGATGTCTTGAAAAACCACAAAAGAAACACACCGTACCTGCTGCTGCTGTCACTGAGGCAGGTTCCCCAGTAACTTCATTGCAAGAGTCTTGGTCAGGAATTGCAGCACTTACCACTCGAGAAGGCTGAGTGGTACTGTATACTTCAGAATTCTTCTGGGCTGAATCTAGAGCTCTTGCCTGGTCAAAGGCAGCGGCTAAGTCGAGAGTTTTATTCTCCAATAAACGCTGCCTTATTATTGGTGATTGCAGGCCACTGATAAAAGCATCCCTGATGGACTCTTCACAATACTGAGCAGCTGTCACTGCTTGGAAGTGACAGTCCTTACCTAAAATTTTCAGTGCTTGAAAGTATTCCTCTAAGGACTCATCAATCTGCTGGCGGCGAGTTGCAAGGCGATAGCGTGCAAAGATTTCATTTGTAGGTTTAATATACTGAGACTTGAGGGTTTTGATAGCATCTTCGTAGGTATTACACTCAGAAATAGCCTCATATATCTTAGGTGACACAAAATTGATGAGCAGACTTAGTTTATCTAGATCTTCTTTAGGAAGGGCTCCCAAGAAGTTTTCGAAAGTCTTAAACCAGTGCTTCCATTCCTGAGCAGCCGTTGATAAGCTGGGGTCACAGTCTAGCCTCTCAGGTTTCAGTAAACGCTACATGTTGTGATATAGTCTAGCGCAGGATCACCACCAGGTAGCCCAGGATTCTATGTTCAATAAATTGTTGTGATAGAAACACAGGCCTTATCTCTAGGCTTTATTGAACATAGAATCTTCATAGTACTTCTGCAACAACAAAATATAATGACTAGTACATCTAATAATGGCTTCTACAGGGATGGTGATGTCTTGCATATGTCAAGAGAAAAGTTATAACTACAGGCCACATATTTAAACTCACCATGTAATCTGCATCGGTGATAAATGGATAAAGTAGGAGAGAATCACACACCATATGTTGGTGCCCATGACGCACGCCAAACTGTTGTTGTTGTTAAGGGCCCCTAGAGGTGGTGCAGTATTATCCTGCTGCTGCTCCCCACAGGACCAGTATCACTACAGCAACACAGACCCAAACTTATGCCTAGAACAGATTAACTCGGTGGCACTCGATGTATGCACAAGGCTTATTCCTCTAGAAAGAGACAGGCGCTCCCTTTACAGGAGACGGAAAAGAATAACAGAGCGGCTAAAAGAGGTCAATATATCTGAAATGCGCAGGGAGACACTGGTCAGAGAAATAGCAAGCATCGAACTTAAGCTAAAAGAATCCTTTAGGAGTCAGGAATCGCGGGAAGAACTAAAAGCTATAAATGAAATCGAAAGAAACCCAAAGTATTTCTTCTCCTATGCCAAATCAAAATCGAGAACAACGCCCAGTATTGGGCCCCTACTTAAACAAGATGGGTCCTACACAGATGACAGCAAGGAAATGAGTGAGCTACTCAAGTCCCAATATGACTCAGTTTTTAGCAAGCCGCTAACCAGACTGAGAGTCGAAGATCAAAATGAATTTTTTATGAGAGAGCCACAAAATTTGATTAACACAAGCCTATCCGATGTTATCCTGACGCCAAATGACTTCGAACAGGCGATAAATGACATGCCCATGCACTCTGCCCCAGGGCCAGACTCATGGAACTCTGTGTTCATCAAGAACTGCAAGAAGCCCCTATCACGAGCCTTTTCCATCCTATGGAGAGGGAGCATGGACACGGGGGTCGTCCCTCAGTTACTAAAAACAACAGACATAGCCCCACTCCACAAAGGGGGCAGTAAAGCAACAGCAAAGAACTACAGACCAATAGCACTAACATCCCATATCATAAAAATCTTTGAAAGGGTCCTAAGAAGCAAGATCACCACCCATCTAGAAACCCATCAGTTACACAACCCAGGGCAACATGGGTTTAGAACAGGTCGCTCCTGTCTGTCTCAACTGCTGGATCACTACGACAAGGTCCTAAATGCACTAGAAGACAAAAAGAATGCAGATGTAATATATACAGACTTTGCAAAAGCCTTCGACAAGTGTGACCATGGCGTAATAGCGCACAAAATGCGCGCTAAAGGAATAACAGGAAAAGTCGGTCGATGGATCTATAATTTCCTCACTAACAGAACACAGAGAGTAGTCGTCAACAGAGTAAAGTCCGAGGCAGCTACGGTGAAAAGCTCTGTTCCACAAGGCACAGTACTAGCTCCCATCTTGTTCCTCATCCTCATATCCGACATAGACAAGGATGTCAGCCACAGCACCGTGTCTTCCTTTGCAGATGACACCCGAATCTGCATGACAGTGTCTTCCATTGCAGACACTGCAAGGCTCCAGGCGGACATCAACCAAATCTTTCAGTGGGCTGCAGAAAACAATATGAAGTTCAACGATGAGAAATTTCAATTACTCAGATATGGTAAACATGAGGAAATTAAATCTTCATCAGAGTACAAAACAAATTCTGGCCACAAAATAGAGCGAAACACCAACGTCAAAGACCTGGGAGTGATTATGTCGGAGGATCTCACCTTCAAGGACCATAACATTGTATCAATCGCATCTGCTAGAAAAATGACAGGATGGATAATGAGAACCTTCAAAACTAGGGAGGCCAAGCCCATGATGACACTCTTCAGGTCACTTGTTCTATCTAGGCTGGAATATTGCTGCACTCTAACAGCACCTTTCAAGGCAGGTGAAATTGCCGACCTAGAAAATGTACAGAGAACTTTCACGGCGCGCATAACGGAGATAAAACACCTCAATTACTGGGAGCGCTTGAGGTTTCTAAACCTGTATTCCCTGGAACGCAGGAGGGAGAGATACATGATTATATACACCTGGAAAATCCTAGAGGGACTAGTACCGAACTTGCACACGAAAATCACTCACTACGAAAGCAAAAGACTTGGCAGACGATGCACCATCCCCCCAATGAAAAGCAGGGGTGTCACTAGCACGTTAAGAGACCATACAATAAGTGTCAGGGGCCCGAGACTGTTCAACTGCCTCCCAGCACACATAAGGGGGATTACCAACAGACCCCTGGCAGTCTTCAAGCTGGCACTGGACAAGCACCTAAAGTCAGTTCCTGATCAGCCGGGCTGTGGCTCGTACGTTGGTTTGCGTGCAGCCAGCAGCAACAGCCTGGTTGATCAGGCGCTGATCCACCAGGAGGCCTGGTCACAGACCGGGCCGCGGGGGCGTTGACCCCCGAAACTCTCTCCAGGTAAACTCCAGGTCTCCAGGTAATACCTTGCTGCTTTCTTATCTGAAAGACTTTTTTGTGATCGTGTTGGTGCCTCGTTTTCCTCACAGTTTGTTAAGGCCGAGGGAGTCCCACACGGTTGTATTCTTAACACTACCCCTTTTCTCTTAGAAATGATCTACCGTTCGTTCTTCCATCGAATATTTGGTTGCCGCTTTATGTGGATGACTTCACTATAGCTTACACAGGCGCTGACTGTCGCCTGGTAGTGGTCTCCCTTCAGGATGCGATTGTGATTCCCAGTGGGCCGCTTCTCATGGATCTAAATTTTCTGGTACGAAACCCATTTCATTACTTTTACGAAACGTTCTCTTGTCCCAGATATTCCATTGTACTTGCATGGCTCACGTATCCCGGAATGTGATACAATCAGGTCTTGGCCTTCTGTTCGATCGCCGGTTGATGTGGAAACTTCACATTTCCTATTTGAAAGCAGCTTGTCATGGTTGGCTGAACCTCCTTAAAATTCTTGCACATTGTTCATGGGGGCAGATCGCAGGACTCTCCTTCGTTTGAATTCCGTCCATGTCTTGTCGAAGCTGGATTAGGGCGACCAAACCTATTCTGCAGCTTCTCCTGTAACTTTCTTTAAGCTAGATCCCCTTCATCATCAAAGTTTACATTTATGTCTTGGTGTCTTTCTTTCTTCCCCTGTTGAAAGCCTCTGTGCTGAGGCGAATGTGCCCTCCTTAGCTGATCGTCGTGATGCTCATTGCCTTGGTCACTATGTCTGCTCTCATGACCTTCGTGTTCCTTCTACGTATAGGTTGGTCTCCAACGTTAGTAGAGGTCAATTGTTTGATCAGCGCCCCTGCTTACGCAGTTCTTTTTCTCTTCATCTTCACTCACTCCAGTCTTCTCTCCAGTTGCCTCCCTTGTATGTTCAAGTAGCGTCTGTTCTGTCCCTCTCCCCTTGGGAGGTTCCAGTGGTTCGTGTCTGCTCTCTACTGCCGTGCGCTAAATCCTTCATACCTATGGCTGCTTCTCGCTCTATTTCTTGATCACTTCCGGTCCCATGTTCGTGCCGTCACTGTGTATACAGACGGTTCTAAATCTTCTGACAGTGTTGGGTTCATGGCAGTGTTCCCTGACAATGTTGTCCGCGGTCATTTGTTGACTTGGTTAGTATTTTTACAGCCGAGTTGTATGCGATTTTCATAGCACGTCTCTGTATTACATGTAAGTCTCATTTGGCGTTTGTGATCGTTTCGGATTCCCTCAGCACTTTACAAGCTATTAAACAGTTTGATTCCCCTCATCCGTTTTTCCATCGTATTCAACTTTTTTGCGTCATGTAGCTAGCAAAAACAAAGATGTCCTTTTGTGTTGGGTCCCTAGACACGTTGATGTATGGGGGCAATGATCGGACAGATGCTGCTGTGCGGTCAGCAGTACATGATCTTCTGGTTTCATATAGAGGTGTTCCATACGGGGACTATTTTACTGCCATCTCTACCTGTCTTTGCAATCGTTTGCAACAATAATGATGAGATATGCACCATAAAAAAATTACATTCTATTAAACCACGTTTAGGTTTATGGCAGTCTTCTTACCACTGTTGCCGTACTCAGGAGACTGAGCTCTCCTGTCTTCGCATCGGCCATACTCTTCTTACTCATGGGTATCTCATGGAGTACCTTCCTATTCTTCTCTGTGAGGTTTGTTGGGCCCCAGTTTCGGTTCATCACTTTCTTGTGGATTGACCGGTTTACCAGCGAGCTGACAGAATTTACCTCCACTGTCTCCACCGCTCTACCATTCTTACTTTATCTTCCCTCCTTGATGACAGTCCTGGAGTTTACCTGGAGAGAGTTCCGGGGGTCAACGCCCCCGCGGCCCGGTCTGAGACCAGGCCTCCTGGTGGATCAGAGCCTGATCAGCCAGGCTGTTGCTGCTGGCTGCACGCAAACCAACATACGAGCCACAGCCCGGCTGATCCGGAACTGACTTTAGGTGCTTGTCCAGTGCCAGCTTGAAGACTGCCAGGGGTCTGTTGGTAATCCCCCTTATGTGTGCTGGGAGGCAGTTGAACAGTCTCGGGCCCCTGACACTTATTGTATGGTCTCTTAACGTGCTAGTGACACCCCTGCTTTTCATTGGGGGGATGGTGCATCGTCTGCCAAGTCTTTTGCTTTCGTAGTGGGTGATTTTCGTGTGCAAGTTCGGTACTAGTCCCTCTAGGATTTTCCAGGTGTATATAATCATGTATCTCTCCCTCCTGCGTTCCAGGGAATACAGGTTTAGGAACCTCAAGCGCTCCCAATAATTGAGGTGTTTTATCTCCGTTATGCGCGCCGTGAAAGTTCTCTGTACATTTTCTAGGTCGGCAATTTCACCTGCCTTGAAAGGTGCCAGCAACTGCTCTACTATACGAACTTTGACGTACAGCCTTTAGTGTCCCTTCCAGCCCCTTTCTTCACTTACCTATGATTCCCTTTCCAACTAGCTGTTCATAGACCCGGTACTACTCTCTTCCCCGCAGCACTGTATGACCCTTGTCTGCTTAGCAATTTATTTGATTATAATAATAATATTGTAACTAAGTAACTTCCTGTATCTTCACCACGTCTTGAAATGGTTATAATCACAACCATCATATTTAAAAAGGGCGGACTGATAATCAGTGGAAGGCCTCGGTCAGCTGACCAAAAGCTGCAGCTGCGGGTCATCATATGCTTAAGACCCGCGACAGGAAATACTTGTCCTGTTTCCTGACAAACCTTACCAAACCTTCGTCATCTCTTGGCAAAGACTAGGTGTGGTTCTTTCCATTTCACTTGCAGCACTTTCTTAAGTTTATTTTGCCCTTCGCTTCCCTTCGCTTTGTAAATTGTGAGTTCATTACCTTTGTAAATTGTGAGTTCTTTACCTCTGTAACTTGCTCAGCTATCAAAACTTTGGAGTCCAGTCCCTTGACCAATTATGTACCTCTGTAATCTTTTGACTACCGCCCACAGGATGGGTATGGGGTGCAAAATAAACATATTAAACTTAACTTCGCTTCCCCGTCGCCAACTATCGAGGATTCTTTGAAATACCCTGTACAGTACCTAAGGGGCGTAACTGAAGTATTTTGCTACCCACTAATAAATTATTTAAAAATTTACTTACAGAAAAAAAATTATTACTATTGCAAGTAGATTTTTAAACAGTGCAATACAGTCATCAGCAAATTAAAAAAAAAAATATAGGCTATTAGTCTCTGTTTGCTAAGAGGGAGCTGGACAACACCTAAAGTCAGTACCAGACCAGCCGGTCTGTGGTTTATACGTCGGTTTAATATAGACAAATGCATAGTTCTAAATGTTGGACAGGTAAAGAACCATGTCACATATAAACTAAATAATGTAGATCTAAATACTACTGATTACGAAAAGGATTTAGGAGTTCTGGTTAGCAGAAATCTAAAACCAAGACAACAGTGCATTAGTGTTCGCATGCAGCCAGCAGTAACAGTTTCGTTGATCAAACCCTGATCCTCCGCGAGGATCAGGGCTTGATCAATGGACTGCTGAGGCATTGACCCTTGGAACACTATGTATACTCCAGGAATTCATTCGCCCTCTGAACGTCTTTATGGAAGACATGCACCGCATGTCTGTGATGCATCCAACAGAATAAGTGGCCTCGTGGATGGCACTACAGCCCGGCTCTGGCTGGGTTACCAAGTTCAGGTTCTTGATCAGATGAGCGTCAACAAGGACACTAATATTTGGTGCCCCGTGGCCTGGTGGCAAAACTTTTGCTTCACACGGTGAGGGTCTGAGTTCGATTCCCAGAGGGTGGAAACATTGGGCGTGTTTCCTTACACCGGTTGTCTATGTTCACCCATCAGTAAAATGGGTACCTGGGTGTTAGTGGACTGGTGTGGGTCGCATCCTGGGACAAAACTGACCTGATTTGCCCGAAATCCTCAGCATAACAGCGGCTTTCTATATAGTAGTATGTCACTGATGTCAGCTATGGTCTGTGTACCTTGTACATGTACTGGTAGAAATAAATATATTATTATTATTATTATTATTATTATTATTATTATTATTGTTATTCTTATTATTATTATTATTAGTGAGTTTTATTGGTATGTCACCACGATCTTCGTGGTGCAGTCTGTTCCTCTGATTAGTTTGAATTGCATTTGCATGGTTAAAACCAGCTTCAACCATGTATGAACATGGCTGTGGAAAATTTTTAATTTTCCGAAACTATAGTGTCTAATAGGTGTTTAATGTGTCGATATGAGTCAAAAATATATTTGACAATAGGATAGAACCAAGAGTTCCCTTTGCGCATGCGCGGATGTGCGGGGAGAGAGGTTGACTCGGGCCATGGGGAGGCGGGAGTGTTTTGAATGTAGTGAGGAGGCTGGGAAAGCATGGAACCAGGAAAGTGGCGTTCACGGCGGCCTAAGGATTAATATGGGCCTCACTTCATAATAGGAAGTGTCGTAACTGTTCCTGGTGAAGAGTGAGGGAACGTGATTTACGGGACCACCGTAAAAAGGTGGTAAAATTAGTGAATAATGGTTCGACCGGGTGTGACTGGTGCGCAGCCATGGTGTGTGTCCAGGGGAAATACCCGTCTGTTAATCCTCACTCATCGGCCTCAGATCTTAATGGAGTGAACTCTAATGTGTATAATAATTATGAGACGTTAAATCGTCTTGTGAATGGTAATGTAATCAGTGATAATAACATTGAGTTAAGAGAATGCGGGATGTGAAATAGATCGCCCTGCTCCGAGTGAACGCGTGATTCTCGTACCGAGGATAGTGAAGCTTATGGAATCACGACTTCTAAACCGGGACAAACCAACGGATACCTCGTCCTGCTGGAATAAGAACCGTGTCGGTGTAGCAGGACATCGAAATGAGATGGTGAATGGAGGGAATAAGGAGTATCAATCACCCACAGTTAAGTAACCCTTCTAGTTATAGCAGACTGATACTGGCCAGTTAGGTATGTTGTAATTGGATAGGTTATGGGTGATCCAGCTACATCAAGTGACCACCAGAGAATATCTGGTAAGTGGTGAGATTATGTACAAGTGTTTTCCTTGATGGATATATCCATGTGTAACCTACCCCACCCCCCTTCATTCAGTTAAACTAATATAATCTATACAGTCCACAATTAATTAGTAGCACCGTACTTGTGGGTGCTATCCAATCCATACAGGTCTCGGATAGATATGGATAAGATTGTGAGGTCGAAGGAACCACTTGCCGTGACCAGGGGTGGTTAAGTTTTCTCACATGTCTACACGGGGTGACTACGGTAAACAATATCGTTGTTGTCTCCCAAGGAGATTACTCGTATGCATGCATTGTTGAGGTACGTACAAGTAATCACTCCTAGAAAATTTTCCATATCTGCCCGCTGGTCCTTCCTGAACCGGATGCAATCAGTGAAAAAATTAATTGAATTAATTACTTAATAATTAAGTGACTGATTGAAGGAAGTGGGTATAGGGTACACAAGTTTAATCGGTCGTGTGGTGGATGATAATTAGCCCAATTAATTGCTAGCACATGTGTGGCTAGGATTTATACAAGAGTAAAGTGCAAGAATTACTCTTATAAGGCGCCTACTTAAGTTGTATAATCAGTACTTAATAATTCTCTAACCATGACTGGATCTAATGGAGTTAATGTGGCTGACAAGTCCGTGAATTTTAGAGTAATGAAAGCATCATTACAGGCTATTAAAAGCCATGTGACGAAAGCATTTGATTTAGTGAATCAAAGAACCGTGAACCCTAATGAATTAAAGTTATATTTAGATGTTTTAGAGAGTAGATTTGATTGGTACAAATTGTGGTTTAAAGACTGTGAAAGAGATCTGCTGGAGAATTGTGCAGATGGAATGGAAATGAATGTTTTAATTAATCAACATTACGAATTGGAAGAAAAACTGTCTTGTAAAAGTAAGGCTTTGAATAAATTAAAGGGTGTAAGCCAGGCAGTTGGTCAACCTATTAATGCAAAGGGTGGGTTTGCCAAAACCTCCAGAGTACGGTCTGGAGGAAATCAGACTAGGTCGGCAGGAATTAATTGTTCAATTGCAGACCAGTCAGCCAAACAGTTCTAAGGATATAACACATAATGACTCTGAAGTATCTGTCAAGTCGCAAAAGGGAAAAATAATCCCAGTGGTAATAATCATAGTTAAGAGTTAAATAGGCACATATCAAGTCAGGAATCAGTAATAGTGGTTCCTCACATCAAGGTAAGAGGAATAAGTACCTCAGTAAGTGTAACCCAGTTAATAAGAGGTCAGGCAAGGAAAAGAGAGACTGCCTCTTCTGCCAGGGTACTCATTTCACTAAAAATTGTAATGCCTATAATTCATGGGATATTAAAGTGGAAAGAATGAAAGAACTTGACAGATTTATCAGATGTCTAGACAATCATAATGTAAAGGATTGTCATACCAAATTGAACAGTTGCTATCAATGCAACAAGGGAAGGCACCATACAGTTATGTGCAGGGTTGTATGTGATTCTTATAATAATGGTGACAATAATGATAATGTTAATAACCCTGACACTACAGTGACTGATGTAAAGGTTGCAGCTAATGGCAATAATGATGGCCTAGCTGAGGTAGCCTTGCCGGCGTTGGATGTAATAATTCAGGATAAAGGGCATAAATCCAAAAGCATGCGGCGTCACTCTCCTCAACACTGGTACGGGCCATGTAATATATGGCAAACTACCGCCTAGTAATAATGACTAGAGGAAGTAGTGAATACAGTCACGGTGTCTTGCTCATAAAAGGTCAACCCAGTACAAGTATTCTTCTATCGAGAATGATGTTGAACCAGTCTAATTTGTGGGAGCTGGACAGCATAGGGATTAATATAAATGAGGAAAGTCCAAATGATTCCTTTACTCAGGAACAATACCTGAAGGATGTTAAATGTGAATCTGGACATTACTGGGTGCGACTTCCGTGGAAGCTCGACCGTCCAGAATTACCTACTAATTATAGGATGGCGTATGGACAGTTAAAGGGCCCAGCTCTGCGAACTGAGCAAGACACCAAAATTGTTGACTGCTTATAATGATATAATTAATAAACAGTTAAATAATAAATTGTTCTTACTTCAGGCGACGATAAATACACACCTTAAGTGCACAGGTGGTCCACTGGAGTTTACCTGGAGTTTACCTGGAGAGAGTTTCGGGGGTCAACGCCCCCGCGGCCCGGTCTGTGACCAGGCCTCCTGGTGGATCAGCGCCTGATCAACCAGGCTGTTGCTGCTGGCTGCACGCAAACCAACGTACGAGCCACAGCCCGGCTGATCAGGAACTGACTTTAGGTGCTTGTCCAGTGCCAGCTTGAAGACTGCCAGGGGTCTGTTGGTAATCCCCCTTATGTGTGCTGGGAGGCAGTTGAACAGTCTCGGGCCCCTGACACTTATTGTATGGTCTCTTAACGTGCTAGTGACACCCCTGCTTTTCATTGGGGGGATGGTGCATCGTCTGCCAAGTCTTTTGCTTTCGTAGTGAGTGATTTTCGTGTGCAAGTTCGGTACTAGTCCCTCTAGGATTTTCCAGGTGTATATAATCATGTATCTCTCCCTCCTGCGTTCCAGGGAATACAGGTTTAGAAACCTCAAGCGCTCCCAGTAATTGAGGTGTTTTATCTCCGTTATGCGCGCCGTGAAAGTTCTCTGTACATTTTCTAGGTCGGCAATTTCACCTGCCTTGAAAGGTGCTGTTAGAGTGCAGCAATATTCCAGCCTAGATAGAACAAGTGACCTGAAGAGTGTCATCATGGGCTTGGCCTCCCTAGTTTTGAAGGTTCTCATTATCCATCCTGTCATTTTTCTAGCAGATGCGATTGATACAATGTTATGGTCCTTGAAGGTGAGATCCTCCGACATAATCACTCCCAGGTCTTTGACGTTGGTGTTTCGCTCTATTTTGTGGCCAGAATTTGTTTTGTACTCTGATGAAGATTTAATTTCCTCATGTTTACCATATCTGAGTAATTGAAATTTCTCATCGTTGAACTTCATATTGTTTTCCGCAGCCCACTGAAAGATTTGGTTGATGTCCGCCTGGAGCCTTGCAGTGTCTGCAATGGAAGACACTGTCATGCAGATTCGGGTGTCATCTGCAAAGGAAGACACGGTGCTGTGGCTGACATCCTTGTCTATGTCGGATATGAGGATGAGGAACAAGATGGGAGCTAGTACTGTGCCTTGTGGAACAGAGCTTTTCACCGTAGCTGCTTCGGACTTTACTCTGTTGACGACTACTCTCTGTGTTCTGTTAGTGAGGAAATTATAGATCCATCGACCGACTTTTCCTGTTATTCCTTTAGCACGCATTTTGTGCGCTATTACGCCATGGTCACACTTGTCGAAGGCTTTTGCAAAGTCTGTATATATTACATCTGCATTCTTTTTGTCTTCTAGTGCATTTAGGACCTTGTCGTAGTGATCCAATAGTTGAGACAGACAGGAGCGACCTGTTCTAAACCCATGTTGCCCTGGGTTGTGTAACTGATGGGTTTCTAGATGGGTGGTGATCTTGCTTCTTAGGACCCTTTCAAAGATTTTTATGATATGGGATGTTAGTGCTATTGGTCTGTAGTTCTTTGCTATTGCTTTACTGCCCCCTTTGTGGAGTGGGGCTATGTCTGTTGTTTTTAGTAACTGAGGGACGACCCCCGTGTCCATGCTCCCTCTCCATAGGATGGAAAAGGCTCGTGATAGGGGCTTCTTGCAGTTCTTGATGAACACAGAGTTCCATGAGTCTGGCCCTGGGGCAGAGTGCATGGGCATGTCATTTATCGCCTGTTCGAAGTCATTTGGCGTCAGGATAACATCGGATAGGCTTGTGTTAATCAAATTTTGTGGCTCTCTCATAAAAAATTCATTTTGATCTTCGACTCTCAGTCTGGTTAGCGGCTTGCTAAAAACTGAGTCATATTGGGACTTGAGTAGCTCACTCATTTCCTTGCTGTCATCTGTGTAGGACCCATCTTGTTTAAGTAGGGGCCCAATACTGGACGTTGTTCTCGATTTTGATTTGGCATAGGAGAAGAAATACTTTGGGTTTCTTTCGATTTCATTTATGGCTTTTAGTTCTTCCCGCGATTCCTGACTCCTAAAGGATTCTTTTAGCTTAAGTTCGATGCTTGCTATTTCTCTGACCAGTGTCTCCCTACGCATTTCAGATATATTGACCTCTTTTAGCCGCTCTGTTATTCTTTTCCGTCGCCTGTAAAGGGAGCGCCTGTCTCTTTCTATTTTACATCTACTCCTCCTTTTTCTTAGAGGAATAAGCCTTGTGCATACATCGAGTGCCACCGAGTTAATCTGTTCTAGGCATAAGTTGGGGTCTGTGTTGCTTAGTGTATCTTCCCAGCTTATATCGGTTAGGACTTGGTTTACTTGGTCCCACTTTATGTTTTTGTTATTGAAGTTGAATTTGGTGAATGCTCCCTCGTGACTAGTCTCATTTTGTCGGTCTGGGGCTCCACGCATACATGTCTGAACCTCAATTATGTTGTGATCTGAGTATATTGTTTTTGATATGGTGACATTTCTTATCAGATCATCATTGTTAGTGAAGATGAGGTCTAGTGTATTCTCCAGTCTAGTAGGCTCTATTATTTGCTGGTTTAAATTGAATTTTGTGCAGAGATTTAAAAGCTCGTGCGAGTGTGAGTTTTCATCAGAGCTGCCTCCTGGTGTTATTACTGCAACAATATTATTTGCTATATTCCTCCATTTTAGGTGCCTTAAGTTGAAATCCCCCAGGAGCAAGATGTTGGGTGCAGGAGCTGGAAGATTTTCCAGACAGTGGTCAATTTTTAACAGCTGTTCCTGGAATTGCTGGGATGTTGCATCCGGAGGCTTGTAGACTACCACAATGACTAGGTTTTGGTTCTCGACCTTTACTGCTAAAACTTCCACTACATCATTTGAGGCATTAAGCAGTTCTGTGCAAACAAGTGACTCTGCAATGTACAGGCCAACCCCCCCCTTTTGCCTGTTCACTCTGTCACATCTGTATAGGTTGTAACCTGGGATCCATATTTCGTTGTCCAAGTGATCCTTTATGTGGGTCTCAGTGAAAGCCGCGAACATTGCCTTTGCCTCTGCAAGCAGTCCACGGATGAAAGGTATTTTGTTGTTTGTTGCTGGCTTTAGACCCTGTATATTTGCAAAGAAGAATGTTATCGGACTGGTGGTATTGTTGGTACTGTGGGGGGATTTTTTTTCCGGCATTAGTATCTGTATCTGTTGGTTTGGAGTGGAGGCCATCGACTGTGGTTCCACTCCAGGAATGACTGGATTTGGTGTACGATTTCTGCCATTTCCTGCCAGTTTTTTTTCCTTCCTGGCACTAAAAAACCTCTCCCTCTTGAGTGGCTGTGGCTACCCAGGTTTTCCCATGGCCTGGATGTTTTGTATCTTTTTGTCCCCTTTAGATGGTATGCCTGGCAATTTAAGTTATAGCACAGTCTTTCCTGTACTGAAGAGGTACACATTTCAGGGTGAAAAAGCTTACAGGAAGGGAGTTTGCATTTTCCTGTTGTCATATGGGCATGGCATTTTCTAGGGTGGTCATAGTTGCATGTCCCATCTGTTTTTCCAGATTTCCCATGCCAGCAGATACCAAGTGCATAGTATGTGCACAGGCTTGGTTTCCGCTTGCCTTGGGTTTCTGTGACTGTATTCCCTGTTGGTGCATGTTTCCCTGTCTTACTTCTATCATCCCTAGCACCAACAATGGAGCTCCCACCAGTTGTTTTTGGTAATTTATCCTCAGTATTGCTATTGGAGTCCTCTTGTTTGCTATTTCCTGCGGTATTTCTAGTTTGCAATATTGGTTTTATCTTATCTTTGACTACACTTGTTTCCCTACTATGGCTCCTGTCCCCTATGAGGTCATTTATATGTATTCCTTCCTGCGTATAATTCCCGACTACCTGGACAAAATCTCCAGCTTCACCATTACTGTCTCCCAGGACAGCACCTCCAGCTTCACCATTACTGTCTCCCAGGACAGTATCTCCAGCTTCACCATTACTGTCTGTCTCACCACTGTCTCCCAGGACAGTATCTCCAGCTTCACCATTACTGTCTCCCAGGACAGTATCTCCAGCTTCACCATTTCTGTCTCCCAGGACAGCACCTCCAGCTTCACCATTTCTGTCTCCCAGGACAGCACCTCCAGCTTCACCATTACTGTCTCCCAGGACAGCACTATCAGCCCCACATTTACTGACTACCAGGACATCACCTCCAGCCTTACAGTTTGTGACTACATGGCCAGTATCAAGGGCAGTACCATTCAGCCCAGACTTTTTATGTTCCCATCTGTTGTAGAAAGCTTCCAGGTTTTCTATGAAAGCAGCTTTGATGTTGTCCTCTTTTAATACCCTTGTGATTTTAGTCCACAGATTTTCCTCATTTGGGCATACCCAAAAACACTTCTCTGTTTTAATACTGCTTGTAGCTAGTTCTGGGATATCTGCACAAGGGGCGTGACACCAATTTCCACAAAAATGACAATTTATCCATGTGGAAGCCCGTTTGTTTGACTGACCACAGACTACACACAGCTTCATAATTTTTTGAATGGTTGATTTACTGCAATTCTACTAGCAACCTCTTGAATATTCTATTAATAACCTCCTTAAATGAAGCTCTAGCTATTTGTATTTCTGTTTCTAACTGTTTTTGTATATTGGACAGCTTACCGTCACGTTCCTGATTTTTAATGTTTGTGTTTATAAGGGCGCCTACAACCCCATCCGTTTACAGTCTGCTTTATTGTCCAACGAAACCGTTTGAAACCAGTCCCGGGTTCGGACCAGTCAAGGGTTCGGACCAGTCAAGGGTTCGGACCAGTCGATCTGATCTGATCAGTGGGTCACTTATTTAAACATACTGGTCGGTGATTTGAGCTAACACATGAAGGATCTACTGGAAATTATCTACCCGAGTAATATGTGATTTGACTGATACAAAAGTATAACTTGCGTGTTGAAGAGCCGGTGATATCTGGCAGCTCCTACAGTGACGAACGGTCGACCTCAACCCTTGTTTATCAATCGCTGTATCTAGCTTTTCTATTTTTTTTTTCCGTCTCCACCACAATAAATGCTATATTATCACTATAGTTGACTGGTGCAAATTTTGGAGGAAGGACGCTTTTTCTGTAGTAATAATTGCTTCTCGTTGTGTATATTGCGACCGCTGGTAACTACAGGTTATATGAAATTCACAGTAACGTCTGGTATTTCAAGAAAAAAGAAACTAATGAAAGTCACTCCACTCCACTAAGTACCATTATAATACTGGTTAGTTGCTACTACAACACTGTATTCTGCTATTCACTGGTATCACTAGATTATATGCGAGTACACTAGCAGGCCAGGAAGATTATTAAAACAGCTGACCTGTGGTAAGTTTCTGGCGACTTCTGGCACCTGCCTCTATAGGCTTATCACTTCATTTACAAATTCACCTGTTTTCAAGGGGTTAATGAAATAATGCAGTAATTAGGTGCTGGGACTGACTTGGGATACTGAGAGAGACTTGTTATTGTTAAAGTCTCATAATTCTAGTATGCCCAATAAATTAATCCAGGGAACATAGGCTTATGCCCCTGAGAGAATGGAACAGTAATTAGTCCATTTTGAAGGATCAATAAATATGGATGGCCATGGAGTTGAAGTGCCTATATGCAGTAATGTGTTGGGGCTGACTTGGGATACTGAGAGAGACTTGATAAATTAGACACATGTGCAACTCTTGGGTATCTTTATTGAGGAAACGTTTCGCCACACAGTGGCTTCATCAGTCCATACGTAGGAGAAACTTGAAGAACATGAGGAGAATGAGGTAATCAGTCCCTCAACCTTGAGTCGATGTGTTCAGTCCATCAATCTTGAATACTGAATATCTATTCAAGATTGATGGACTGAACACATCGACTCAAGGTTGAGGGACTGATTACCTCATTCTCCTCCTGTTCAAGTTTCTCCTACGTATGGACTGATGAAGCCACTGTGTGGCAAAACGTTTCCTCAATAAAGATACCCAAGAGTTGCACATGTGTCTAATTTATCAACATGTCGGTTCTCTGAACCATTCATCTGAGAGAGACTTGTTATTGTTAAAGTCTCATAATTCCAGTATGCCCAAGAAATTAACCCCGAGAGCATAGACTTAGTGTCACACCTTACAATAAGAGGGAAATTGTTAATACCAGAAGCATGGAGGCTTGAGTGTGCTTTGGATGGAGCTCTACCTGAGGAGTTAACAGGTGGAAAGAATTAATGGGTGATTATGTAAATACCAATGTTGGAGTTCCCAAGCCAGGTGGCCAGTGAAGATGGGAAAATTATACTCCACATTATGTAAGTCATATAGCAACGACCTCCGCCCGGCCGCAGTGTGGAAAATTTTTAATTTTCCGAAACTATAGTGCCTAATAGGTGTTTAATGTGTCAACATGAGTCAAAAATATATTTGACAATAGGATAGAACCAAGAGTTCCCTTTGCGCATGCGCGGATGTGCGGGGAGAGAGGTCGACTTGGGCCATGGGGAGGCGGGAGTGTTTTGAATGTAGTGAGGAGGCTGGGAAAGCATGGAACCAGGAAAGTGGCGTTCAGGGCGGCCTAAGGATTAATATGGGCCTCACTTCATAATAGGAAGTGTCGTAACTGTTCCTGGTGAAGAGTGAGGGAACGTGATTTACGGGACCACCGTAAAAAGGTGGTAAAATTAGTAAATAATGGTTCGACCGGGTGTGACTGGTGCGCGGCCATGGTGTGTGTCCAGGGGAAATACCCGTGTGTTAATCCTCACTCATCGGATACAGATCTTATTGGAGTGAACTCTAATGTGTATAAGCCATAAATGAAATCGAAAGAAACCCAAAGTATTTCTTCTCCTATGCCAAATCAAAATCGAGAACAACGTCCAGTATTGGGTCCCTACTTAAACAAGATGGGTCCTACACAGATGACAGCAAGGAAATGAGTGAGCTACTCAAGTCCCAATATGACTCAGTTTTTAGCAAGCCGCTAACCAGACTGAGAGTCGAAGATCAAAATGAATTTTTTATGAGAGAGCCACAAAATTTGATTAACACAAGCCTATCCGATGTTATCCTGACGCCAAATGACTTCGAACAGGCGATAAATGACATGCCCATGCACTCTGCCCCAGGGCCAGACTCATGGAACTCTGTGTTCATCAAGAACTGCAAGAAGCCCCTATCACGAGCCTTTTCCATCCAATGGAGAGGGAGCATGGACACGGGGGTCGTCCCACAGTTACTAAAAACAACAGACATAGCCCCACTCCACAAAGGGGGCAGTAAAGCAACAGCAAACAACTACAGACCAATAGCACTAACATCCCATATCATAAAAATCTTTGAAAGTGTCCTAAGAAGCAAGATCACCACCCATCTAGAAACCCATCAGTTACACAACCCAGGGCAACATGGGTTTAGAACAGGTCGCTCCTGTCTGTCTCAACTATTGGATCACTACGACAAGGTCCTAAATGCACTAGAAGCCAAAAAGAATGCAGATGTAATATATACAGACTTTGCAAAAGCCTTCGACAAGTGTGACCATGGCGTAATAGCGCACAAAATGCGTGCTAAAGGAATAACAGGAAAAGTCGGTCGATGAATCTATAATTTCCTCACTAACAGAACACAGAGAGTAGTCGTCAACAGAGTAAAGTCCGAGGCAGCTACGGTGAAAAGCTCTGTTCCACAAGGCACAGTACTCGCTCCCATCTTGTTCCTCATCCTCATATCCAACATAGACAAGGATGTCAGCCACAGCACCGTGTCTTCCTTTGCAGATGACACCCGAATCTGCATGACAGTGTCTTCCATTGCAGACACTGCAAGGCTCCAGGCAGACATCAACCAAATCTTTCAGTGGGCTGCAGAAAACAATATGAAGTTCAACGATGAGAAATTTCAATTACTCAGATATGGTAAACATGAGGAAATTAAATCTTCATCAGAATACAAAACAAATTCTGGCCACAAAATAGAGCGAAACACCAACGTCAAAGACCTGGGAGTGATTATGTCGGAGGATCTCACCTTCAAGGACCATAACATTGTATCAATCGCATCTGCTAGAAAAATGACAGGATGGATAATGAGAACCTTCAAAACTAGGGAGGCCAAGCCCATGATGACACTCTTCAGGTCACTTGTTCTATCTAGGCTGCAATATTGCTGCACACTAACAGCACCTTTCAAGGCGGGTGAAATTGCCGACCTAGAAAATGTACAGAGCACTTTCACGGCACGCATAACGGAGATAAAACACCTCAATTACTGGGAGTGCTTGAGGTTCCTAAACCTGTATTCCCTGGAATGCAGGAGGGAGAGATACATGATCATATACACCTGGAAAATCCTAGAGGGACTAGTACCGAACTTGCACACGAAAATCACTCACTACGAAAGCAAAAGACTTGGCAGACGGTGCACCATCCCCCCATGAAAAGCAGGGGTGTCACTAGCACGTTAAGAGACCATACAATAAGTGTCAGGGGCCCGAGACTGTTCAACTGCCTCCCAGCACACATAAGGGGGATTACCAACAGACCCCTGGCAGTCTTCAAGCTGGCACTGGACAAGCACCTAAAGTCAGTTCCTGATCAGCCGGGCTGTGGCTCGTACATTGGTTTGCGTGCAGCCAGCAGCAACAGCCTGGTTGATCAGGCTCTGATCCATCAGGAGGCTTGGCCACCGACCGGGCCGCGGGGGCGTTGACCCCCGGAACTCTCTCCAGGTAAACTCCAGGTAATAATTATGAGACGTTAAATCGTCTTGTGAATGGTAATGTAATCAGTGATAATAACATTGAGTTAAGAGAATGCGGGATGTGAAATAGATCTCCCTGCTCCGAGTGAACACGTGATTCTCGTACCGAGGATAGTGAAGCTTTATGGAATCACGACTTCTAAACCAGGACAAACCGACGGATACCTCGTCCTGCTGGAAAAAGAACCGTGTCGGTGTAGCAGGACATCGAAATGAGATGGTGAATGGAGGGAATAAGGAGTATCAATCACCCACAGTTAAGTAACCCTTCTAGTTATAGCAGACTGATACTGGCCAGTTAGGTATGTTGTAATTGGATAGGTTATGGGTGATCCAGCTACATCAACTGACCACCAGAGAATATCTGGTAAGTGGTGAGATTATGTACAAGTGTTTTCCTTGATGGATATATCCATGTGTAACCTACCCTACCCCCCTTCATTCAGTTAAACTAATATAATCTATACAGTCCACAATTAATTAGTAGCACCGTACTTGTGGGTGCTATTCAATCCATACTGGTCTCGGATAGATATGGATAAGATTGTGAGGTCGAAGGAACCACTTGCCGTGACCAGGGGTGGTTAAGTTTTCTCACATGTCTACATGGGGTGACTACGGTAAACAATACCGTTGTTGTCTCCCAAGGAGATTACTCGTATGCATGTAATGTTGAGGTACGTACAAGTAATCACTCCTAGAAAATTTTCCATATCTGCCCGCTGGTCCTTCCTGAACCGGATGCAATCAGTGAAAAAAATAATTGAATTAATTACTTAATAATTAAGTGACTGATTGAAGGAAGTGGGCATAGGGTACACAAGTTTAATCGATCGTGTGGTGGATGATAATTAGCCCAATTAATTGCTAGCACATGTGTGGCTAGGATTTATACAAGAGTAAAGTGCAAGAATTACTCTTATAAGGCGCCTACTTAAGTTGTATAATCAGTACTTAATAATTCTCTAACCATGACTGGATCTAATGGAGTTAATGTGGCTGACAAGTCCGTGAATTTTAGAGTAATGAAAGCATCATTACAGGCTATTAAAAGCCATGTGACGAAGGCATTTGATTTAGTGAATCAAAGAACCGTGAACCCTAATGAATTAAAGTTATATTTAGATGTTTTAGAGAGTAGATTTGATTACCTGGACCTGGAGTTTACGTAGAGAGAGTTCCGGGGGTCAACGCCCCCGCGGCCCGGTCTGTGACCAGGCCTCCTGGTGGATCAGAGCCTGATCAACCAGGCTGTTGCTGCTGGCTGCACGCAAACCAACGTACGAGCCACAGCCCGGCTGGTCAGGAACCGACTTTAGGTGCTTGTCCAGTGTCAGCTTGAAGACTGCCAGGGGTCTGTTGGTAATCCCCCTTATGTATGCTGGGAGGCAGTTGAACAGTCTCGGGCCCCTGACACTTATTGTATGGTCTCTTAACGTGCTAGTGACACCCCTGCTTTTCATTGGGGGGATGTTGCATCGTCTGCCAAGTCTTTTGCTTTCGTAGTGAGTGATTTTCGTGTGCAAGTTCGGTACTAGTCCCTCTTGGATTTTCCAGGTGTATATAATCATGTATCTCTCCCGCCTATGTTCCAGGGAATACAGGTTTAGGAACCTCAAGCGCTCCCAGTAATTGAGGTGTTTTATCTCCGTTACGCGTGCTGTGAAGGTTCTCTGTACATTTTCTAGGTCAGCAATTTCACCTGCCTTGAAAGGTGCTGTTAGTGTGCAGCAATATTGCAGCCTAGATAGAACAAGTGACCTGAAGAGTGTCATCATTGGCTTGGCCTCCCTAGTTTTGAAGGTTCTCATTATCCATCCTGTCATTTTTCTAGCAGATGCGATTGATACAATGTTATGGTCCTTGAAGGTGAGATCCTCCAACATGATCACTCCCACGTCTTTGACGTTGGTGTTTCGCTCTATTTTGTGGCCAGAATTTGTTTTGTACTCTGATGAAGATTTAATTTCCTCGTGTTTACCATATCTGAGTAATTGAAATTTCTCATCGTTGAACTTCATATTGTTTTCTGCAGCCCACTGAAAGATTCGGTTGATGTCCGCCTGGAGCCTTGCAGTGTCTGCAATGGAAGACACTGTCATGCAGATTCGGGTGTCATCTGCAAAGGAAGACATGGTGCTGTGGCTGACATCCTTGTCTATGTCGGATATGAGGATGACGAACAAGATGGGAGCGAGTACTGTGCCTTGTGGAACAGAGCTTTTCACCGTAGCTGCCTCGGACTTTACTCTGTTGACGACTACTCTCTGTGTTCTGTTAGTGAGGAAATTATAGATCCATCGACCGACTTTTCCTGTTGTTCCTTTAGCACGCATTTTGTGCGCTATTACGCCATGGTCACACTTGTCGAAGGCTTTTGCAAAGTCTGTATATAATACATCTGCATTATTTTTATCTTCTAGTGCATTTAGGATCTTGTAGTGATCTAATAGTTGAGACAGACAGGAGCGACCTGTTCTAAACCCATGTTGCCCTGGGTTGTGTAACTGATGGGTTTCTAGATGGGTGGTGATCTTGCTTCTTAGGACACTTTCAAAGATTTTTATGATATGGGATGTTAGTGCTATCGGTCTGTAGTTCTTTGCTATTGCTTTACTGCCCCCTTTGTGGAGTGGGGCTATGTCTGTTGTTTTTAGTAACTGTGGGACGACCCCCGTGTCCATGCTCCCTCTCCATAGGATGGAAAAGGCTCGTGATAGGGGCTTCTTGCAGTTCTTGATGAACACAGAGTTCCATGAGTCTGGCCCTGGGGCAGAGTGCATGGGCATGCCATTTATAGCCTGTTCGAAGTCATTTGGCGTCAGGATAACATCGGATAGGCTTGTGTTAACCAAATTTTGTGGCTCTCTCATAAAAAAATTCATTTTGATCTTCGACTCTCAGTCTGGTTAGCGGCTTGTTAAAAACTGAGCCATATTGGGACTTGAGTAGCTGACTCATTTCCTTGCTGTCATCTGTGTAGGACCCATCTTGTTTAAGTAGGGGCCCAATACTGGACGTTGTTCTCGACTTTGATTTGGCATAGGAGAAGAAACACTGGGTTTCTTTCGATTTCATTTATGGCTTTTAGTTCTTCCCGCGATTCCTGACTCCTATAAGATTCCTTTAGCTTAAGTTCGATGCTTGCTATTTCTCTGACCAGTGTCTCCCTACGCATTTCAGATATATTGACCTCTTTTAGCCGCTCTGTTATTCTTTTCCGTCGCCTGTAAAGGGAGCGCCTGTCTCTTTCTATTTTACATCTACTCCTCCTTTTTCTTAGAGGAATAAGCCTTGTGCATACATCGAGTGCCACCAAGTTAATCTGTTCTAGGCATAAGTTGGGGTCTGTGTTGCTTAGTATATCTTCCCAGCTTATATCGGTTAGGACTTGGTTTACTTTGGTGAATATGGTGAATGCTCCCTCGTGACTAGTCTCATTATGTCGGTCTGGGGCTCCACGCATACATGTCTGAACCTCAATTATGTTGTGATCTGAGTATATTGTTTTTGATATGGTGACATTTCTTATCAGATCATCATTGTTAGTGAAGATTAGGTCTAGTGTATTCTCCAGTCTGGTAGGCTCTATTATTTGCTGGTTTAAATTGAATTTTGTGCAGAGATTTAAAAGCTCGTGTGAGTGTGAGTTTTCATCAGAGCTGCCTCCTGGTGTTATTAGTGCAACAATATTATTTGCTATATTCCTCCATTTTAGGTGCCTTAAGTTGAAATCCCCCAGGAGCAAGATGTTGGGTGCAGGAGCTGGAAGATTTTCCAGACAGTGGTCAATTTTTAACAGCTGTTCCTGGAATTGCTGGGATGTTGCATCCGGAGGCTTGTAGACTACCACAATGACTAGGTTTTGGTTCTCGACCTTTACTGCTAAAACTTCCACTACATCATATGAGGCATTAAGTAGTTCTGTGCAAACAAGTGACTCTGCAATGTACAGGCCAACCCCTCCCCCCTTTTACCTGCTCACTCTGTCACATCTGTATAGGTTGTAACCTGGGATCCATATTTCGTTGTCCAAGTGATCCTTTACGTGGGTCTCAGTGAAAGCCGCGAACATTGCCTTTGCCTCTGGAAGCAGTCCACGGATGAAAGGTATTTTGTTGTTTGTTGCTGGCTTTAGACCCTGTATATTTGCAAAGAAGAATGTCATCGGACTGGTGGTATTGAGTGTTTTAACTTTCAAGGTTTATATAATAAGATATTACAAAGACCTCAATGGAAATAAGTCACTTTGACTGTTTTTGGTTATCTTAGGTAAACTACACATATGCTGCTATGTATAATAATTTATGTAACTGTATTTATGCGTACCTATACCTAAATGAACTTACTTTCTGTGTCAGCCGTTGCGTCTCCAGTAATGATGAAACTCTTTTAGGTTCTACCTCTTCCTCCTGATAATGTTAATTGTAATGAATTAGCGTAAACAAAAATATTTAACCACTGGAACATACCAGCCCATGCTAACATTCCAGTGGTGTATAGAAATATAGTTAGTTGTGTGAATGTTGTTCGGTCAGCTAGGATCAATGGTTAAGCAGACTGTGTTCAAACTCTGACCGTACTGTGACTGCTTACTGAATATACCAAAAAAGTGAGTTTATTCCTTTGTAAAAGTGTGAATTTGAAGTACTGTATAAACAAAGAACTAGATAGACCTAGAACTAGCAGAACTCACTAGGGGTGAGGGGGAAGTTGGGATAGTTGGAGAATAGATGGAGAGGAAAGAACTACAGAAAAAAAAATGAAAAGTGACGGAGTTAAACCAAGCAGTTCCTCTCACCCAGACTGGTCGGGCAAGGTCGGGGAGAGGTCGGACAGTGTGGTGGCCTCAAACGATTCTAGGCAAAGCTCCTCACTGAATTACACAGAGACATACGTCCATGGCTATGGAATTTAATATTAAGGATGGAAGATATGGCAAAAGAAGCTAGTTGCATAAGACCATCTGTATATTAAAAGGGTTCTCTCTAGGCTGGAATATTTCTGTACGCTAACGGACCCTTTCAAGGCAGGTGATATTGCTTACTTGGAGAATGGTACACGTAAGTACGATAAGGCACCTAAATTACTGGGAACGGTTGAAGTTCCTTAACTTGTCTTCCCTGGAACGCAGGCGACAAAGATACATGATAATATACACTTGGAAAGTCCTAGAGGGATTAGTACCAAATTTTCACACGAAAATCACTCCCTACTAAAGCACAAGAATCGGCACGAGATACAGTATTCACCCAGTGAATAGCAGGGGCGCCATGAGTACGCTAAGAGACAACACAATAAATGTCAGAGGCCCAAGATTGTTCAACTGCCTCCCGGCATACATAAGGGGGATTACTAATAGCCCCTTGGCTGTCTTCAAGAGAGGGCTGGACAGGCGCCCAAAGTCAGTACCTGACCAGCCGGGCTGTGGTTCATACTTCTGTTTGCGTGTGCCCAGCAGTAACAGCCTGGTTGATCAGACGCTGATCCACCACGAGGCCAAGTCTCAGACCAGGAGGGTTTCTGGGGCGTTGACCCCCGATACCCTCTCCGGGTATACTCCAGGTAAGTAAAGGCTCGTTGTAAAGTGGTAGAGGAACTGGATCGTAAAGAGCTAAAAAGAGGTTTGGAAGATAGTGAGAGCATCTGATAGTGTCGTCAAGAAAGGAAGTCCATGAGTCATGGTGTGTCTCAAGTTTGTCAATCCGTCTGTAACTTAATATTTTCCAGAAGACGTTCAGAACTGGTATGCCAGTCCTGGGGTGGAATGACTCGAACGTGGCAAAATTCTGGATTCGTTGTAGCTTCAGAGCGTTAGTCTTAGCAGTCAGAGTTAAAGCAAGAGGAGTGTATTTGATGAGGGATCTGATAAGAGTAGTGTATAGATGGAGTTTTGTGACGGAACGTGTACCTCTCAGCCTATAAAGCCGACATAGTGCAATTCTCGCCACAGCTGTCTTAGAAGTGATGTGAGTTTTCATATGTAACTTGGAGTCAAGGTTGACTCCAGGTACTACTGTGGATGAAGTGCGTGGTATAGGTGTTCGTGAGACAGTAGTTCTGAGTTCGACATGAGCAGGAATGCCTCGTCTATGATGTTAATAGGTTATTTTAAGATTATTGGCATTAATCATTATTCTCCATATTAATTCACATTGGCTAATCCTGTCTACCTCATGTTGTATTCTGTGTGCAAGGAATCTTGTTTTCATGTGCAGTGAGTTGTGAAATGTCGTCTGCATATGAGATTATAATAGTGTTTGGGTATACAGGGTCTGGTAAGTCACTTGTGTAAAGAATGTAGAGTGTGGGAGAAAGGACGAAGCCTTGAGGGGCTCCTGCCTGAAGGGTGAAGTAGTCAGAGAAGTTATTCCTGAGCTTTATACTCATAGTACGGCCATTAAGGAAGTTACATAGTAATTTAGTCATATTAAAGGAAGGTCGAAAGAGTTACAGAGCCTGTACTTTAAGCCATCATGGCAGACCGTGTCGAAAGCCTTCTCCTAGTCCTTGGCAACGAGGTCAGTAGCAAAGTAAGAGACAGCCATAGCACAAGTAAGGCCCTCACTCTCCTTAAGACAACGAATTTCACGTTCATTAAGATAGACCTAACATCAGCGAGAATAAGAAGGGTGAGCTTCCTTGCAATTAAGACTAGTGGGGGAGAACTGAAAGATGTATCTGCAGCACCGCAAACTGGGCACTCCACCAAAGACCTGCAGTATTTAGCAGGGTGGCCAAAGCACCAACAGTTTCATTATAATTATAATAAAAAAATAAGCTCTAAACCTACAAGGGTCATAGCAGTGGGGCAGGGAAGAATACAAGTGTATTGGGTAGCAAGAGGGAGAGGTATTATTAGTAGGGTCATACAGTGCAGCAGGGCAGAGGAAAGTGCAGGGGTATAAGGCAGCTAAAGGGAGAGGTAGAAACGGCTGCGAGGACCACCATCATCATCAAAGTCTATGAAGTAAATCAGTTGTTGTCAAAAATTCAGTGAGAGAATCTGAGCCAAAGGTGGGTCCGTTAGCAAGGAGGGAAGATAAAGTAAGGGCAGTAGAGCAGTGACGACGTCGGAGGTAAATTCTGCATGCTCGTTGATAGACCGGACAGTCCAACAGAATATGGCTAACAGAAACTGCAACCTGACAATACTCACAGAGTGGAACAGAGCGTCTCTCCATGAGATACCCATGAGTAAGACGAGTGTGTCCAATGCGAAGACAGGAGAGATAAGTCTCCCAATCTTGGCATCGGTGACAAGACGTCGGCCAGAAACCTATACTTGGTTTAATAGAATGTAATATGTTACGTAGGAGCTCATACTAACGTTCTTGCCAACAGTTGCAAAGGAGGGTAAAATTTACAGCAAAATAATTTGTGGATGGAACATCTCCATGTGAAACTGGGAGGTCATGTACTGTTGACCGCGGAGCAGTGTCTGCCTGTTCATTGCCCTGTACGTCAACATGACCAGGGACCCAACAAAAAACAATATCTTTGTGCTTGCTAGAGATACAGCATAACCAAAGTTGGATACGAAGAACCAGGGGATGAGGTGTATCAAATTTTCTTATAGCCTGTAAAACACTAAGGGAGTCTGAAACTACCACAAATGGCGACATAAGCATAGATGCAGTACGGATAAGTGCTACGATAATTGCATACAATTCAGCTGTAAAAATGCTAACCAAGGCTAATAAATACCCTCATACGTCGCTGTCCGGAAACACTGCTGCAAACCCGACACCGTCAGAAGCTTGGAACCATCGGTGTACACTACGATGGCATGGGAATGAGACCAGAAGTGATTAAGAAAAAGAGAGCCAGAAGCAGCCGTAGGTATTTGGACTTTCGCGCACGACAGTGGGGAAGAACAGACACGAACCATCGTAACTTCCCAAGGGAAAGGGAAAAGTTAGCTGCTACATGAACACAGAAAGACGGCAACGGAAGAGAAGACAAGATAAGATAAGATTTTAGACTTATTTTTAACCCCGGAGGGTTAGCCACCCAGGATAAGCCAAGAAAGTCAGTGCGTCATCTAGGACTGTCTGTCTCATTTCCATTGGGGTCCTCAATCTTGTCTCCCAGGATGCGACCCACACCAGTCGACTAACACCCGGGTACCTATCTGCTGCTAGGTGAGCATGACAACAGGTGTAAGGAAACACGTCGAAATGTTTCCACCCCGCAGGGAATCGAACCCGGGCACTCCGTGTGTGAAGCGAGAGCTTTAGCCACCAGGCCACGTAGACGAAGAGAAAAGGGACGGAGTAAACAGGGACGATGAACAAATAAGGAACTTCTACTAACATCCGTTACTATCCTATACATGGAAGGACTGCGGAGGTCATGAGAGCGAACAAAAGCGGAGGCAATGGACATCAAGGCAATCGGTCAAGGATGAAATATTCGCCTCTGCATAGACACTCTCAACAGGTGAAGAGCGAAAAGCACCGAGGCATAAACGTAATCCCTGGTGATGGATGGGATCAAGGCTAGAAAGAGTTGCAGGAGAGGCCGCTGAATATATCTGGTCGCCATAATCTAGTTTCGATAAAATTAGGACTGCATGCAGTCGAAGGAGAGTTCAACGATCAGCCCCCATGAAAGATGAGCGAGGGTTTTAAGGAGGTTCAGCTGGCTAAGACAAGTTACCTTCAAGGAGGTAATGTGAGGTTTCCAGGAAAACCAACGGTCAAACAAGACGCCGAGAAACCTGACTGTATCACCTTCTGGGATATACGAACCATACAGGTACAATGGATTATCAGGGACGATAGAACGTCTAGTGAAAGTTATTTGGTGTGTTTTAGTACTAGGAAATTTAAACCCATGAGAAGTGGTCCAATTGGAAACATAGTTGACCGCATGCTGGAGAGAAATTGCAATGAGGTGACAGTCAGCGCCTGCACAAGCTAAAGCAAAGTCATCAACATAGAGTGATGACCAAATATTAGATGGAAGAGCAGAGGCCAAATCATTTATAGCAAGGAGAAAAAGTGTGGTGCTCAGGACACATCCCTGGGGGACACCTTCAGCTTGGACAAAGTCTAGGGAAAGCGTATTATTAACCAGAACACGGAAATGTCTCTTGGATAAGAAGTTCTTAAGGAAAAATGGTATATTACCTTGGAGGCCTAAGGAGTGAGTTTGGGTCAAGATGTTATATCTCCAAGTTGTGTCATATGCCTTCTCAAGATCAAAAAAGATGGCAATAACCGAGTGGTTATTGTCATAGGTGGAGATTGAGACACGCAGCATATGGGAATCTTTATTCAGGAAGCGTTTCGCCACACAGTGGCGAAACGTTTCCTGAATAAAGATTCCCATATGCTGCATAAGTGTCTCAATCTTCAACTTGCCGGTTTTTCAAACCATTCATCACAATTGTCATAGGTATTATGTACATGTGTATTTAAGCGGAGTAAGCGGTCTATAGCAGAACGGCCCTTACGAAAGCCATACTAACTAGTGGAGAGACTATTGTGTGTCTCTAAATAACACATCAAACATCTATTTACCAGACGTTCCAACACCTTGCAAACTGCACTGGTTAGAACATTGGGACGATAGTGGGAGGCATCAAGTCCCGAAGTACCTGGTTTACGAAAAGGTATGACAATGGTAGACTTCCAGAGCTGGGGCAGAACTCCCCACGACCAAATAGGATTCAAGAGACGTAAAGGACCCCAAGGACCCCAAGGACCCCAAGGACCCCAAGGACCCCAATGGAAATAAGCCACTTTTGACTTTTTTTTGGGTTATCCCAGGTTCTCTACACATATGCTGCTATGTATGATAATCTATGTAACTGTATATGTGTATACCTGAATAAACTTACTAAAAAGGATCGCAAGGGCTGACGGATGTAAATGCTGGAGCATACAGCCCTTAGAGTGTACTGTGTACTGAACGGTGTTCAGTACCCAGAATTAGTGACGCTACCTAGCGAGACAGGGTCACGGAATTTGCCTTGTAATGCGATGTGCCTACTGTGTCAGTTCTCTCCTTAAGTGCCACCTTAAAGTGTTTGAATCACTACCAATATTGTCTGTCATTAAACTGGACCACACACTAGAGTTAACTCTGGTAACTTCCCTCTGTAACAACCCTTCTCTCTGTTAAGTGCTGGACGCTGACCACAGTGTGGCAGCGTTCTACAAAGATGCCAGCTTGATTATGTACTTAAGTCAAAGAATCGAAGTCTTCCTTTACTTCTGGAGGAGAGGTGGGATTTTTGCCCTAGCAAGGCGTTCCACAAGGATCAGTTTTAGGCCCATCGTTGTTCATAATTTACATTAATAACGTTGATGAAGGAATTACAAGTAACAAGAGTAAATCCCCTGATGATACAAAAATAAACCGAATAATAGATTCTGAGAATACCACTGAACTACAACAGGATTTGGACAAATTAATGTCATGGTCAGAAAAGTGGCAGATTCATTTCAGCGTGGACAAGTGTAAAGTCCAAATCCTTGGGAATGAAAATAACCCTCATAGCCACATTCTATGTCATATAGAGCTTGATCATGGAAAAATATACACACGCTACGTTTCGCCCACACAAGAAGTTTTATCAAGTCACAAACAGATCTACCTGGGTAAGGAGTACTTGAGAATATACAGAATGGAGAGTCAGGTGGAGAATATTGGGTAGGTTGAGTCTGAGACGGACCTGGACGGGACGGGCGGGTGTGTATGTTGTTAGGTCGGATAATGATGAAGTTCCCTGGCAAGGTGATCAGCAGTGTTGCAAAAGCCGTTGTTCTGGATGAAATAGCTAGATAAGTGATAATTCCAAGATTCAGCGGCACTGAGTGTCTTCTCTGGCGATGACTCCCGCGTCTCTCTAGTTGGTTAAATAGTTGTGGAAGTTCCGGTGTATAACGCAGTTATTACTTAAATCGTCCGTTCAACCTGCGTATATTTGTTCTGAAATACATGTTAGGAGGTCTTTTAATGTCTGGCGTTGAAGTCATATATTAACATGACTGGTGTTGAAACTATATATTAACATGACTGGTGTTGAAGTTATATATTAACATGACTGGTGTTGTAGCTAAATATTAACATGACTGGTGTTGAAGTCTTATATTAACATGACTGGTGTTGAAGTCATATATTAACATGACTGGTGTTAAGTTATATATTAACATGACTGGTGTTGAAGTCTTATATTAACATGACTGGTGTTGAAGTCATATATTAACATGACTGGTGTTGAAGTCATATATTAACATGACTGGTGTTGTAGCTAAATATTAACATGACTGGTGTTGAAGTTATATATTAACATGACTGGTGTTGAAGTTATATATTAACATGACTGGTGTTGAAGTTATATATTAACATGACTGGTGTTGAAGTCTTATATTAACATGACTGGTGTTGAAACTATATATTAACATGACTGGTGTTAAGTTATATATTAACATGACTGGTGTTAAGTTATATATTAACATGACTGGTGTTGAAGTTATATATTAACATGACTGGTGTTGAAGTTATATATTAACATGACTGGTGTTGAAGTCATATATTAACATGACTGGTGTTGAAGTTATATATTAACATGACTGGTGTTGAAGTTATATATTAACATGACTGGTGTTGAAGTTATATATTAACATGACTGGTGTTGAAACTATATATTAACATGACTGGTGTTGAAGCTATATATTAACATGACTGGTGTTGAAGCTATATATTAACATGACTGGTGTTGAAACTATATATTAACATGACTGGTGTTGAAACTATATATTAACATGACTGGTGTTAAGTCATATATTAACATGACTGGTGTTAAGTCATATATTAACATGACTGGTGTTGAAGTCATATATTAACATGACTGGTGTTGAAGCTATATATTAACATGACTAGTGTTGAAGCTATATATTAACATGACTGGTGTTAAGTCATATATTAACATGACTGGTGTTGAAGTCATATATTAACATGACTGGTGTTGAAGCTATATATTAACATGACTAGTGTTGAAGCTATATATTAACATGACTGGTGTTGAAACTATATATTAACATGACTGGTGTTGAAACTATATATTAACATGACTGGTGTTGAAACTATATATTAACATGACTGGTGTTGAAGCTGTGAATATTGACTCGAGTGAGTTATCCAACATCTCTCTGTCTTGCTGTAACTAACTTTAATGAATAACAAGTCTGGAAATATAGCATAAGTAACACCACTAATGTTGAAAAGAGCAGCTCATGTCCTGTCACTCACCATTACAGTATTGTGGCCTGGTGACAAAAGCTCTCGCTTCACATGGTGAGGGTCCGGGTTCGATTCCCGGCGAAGGGGTGGAAACATTTGACGTGTTTCCTTATACCGGTTGTCTATGGTCACTCATCAGTAAGATGGGTACCTGGGTGTTAGTGGACTGGTGTGGGTCGCATCCTGGGACAAAACTGACCTAATTTGCCCGAAATGCTCAGCATAACAAGCGGCTTTCTATATAGTAGTATGTCATTGTCGTCAGCTAGGCATGTATATCTTGTACCAGTACTTGTAATAAATAAAGATATTATTATTATTATTATTATTATTATTATTATTATTATTAACAATAAATCACTAGAAACCAATACTTTCCCGACTGTGTTCAAGATAGAAGCGGTTATTCCAATACACAAAGGTGGAGCCCCAGCAGACATAAATATATGTAGACCAATATCTAACTTACCATTGTTATTCAAAATCTTCGAAACATTAATCCAAAAGAGATATTGTTTTCTAGCATCACTTAATATAATGAACGCCATTCAGTTTGGTGTTAGACCAGATAAAAGCATCAATGTTACATTTACAAAAATGCTAGACTTTATACAGCTCTGAAAATGGAGGTAAATGGTATAAAATAAAGACAAAGGAAAAATGGACATAAATGTAGTATAATGCGAGGTTTTATTGACTGTTTCACCCACACAGAATAACAGATTAACTCGGTGGCACTCGATGTATGCACAAGGCTTATTCCTCTAAGAAAAAGGAGGAGTAGATGTAAAACAGAAAGAGACAGGCGCTCCCTTTACAGGCGACGGAAAAGAATAACAGAGCGGCTAAAAGAGGTCAATATATCTGAAATGCGTAGGGAGACACTGGTCAGAGAAATAGCAAGCATCGAACTTAAGCTAAAAGAATCCTTTAGGAGTCAGGAATCGCGGGAAGAACTAAAAGCCATAAATGAAATCGAAAGAAACCCAAAGTGTTTCTTCTCCTATGCCAAATCAAAATCGAGAACAACGTCCAGTATTGGGCCCCTACTTAAACAAGATGGGTCCTACACAGATGACAGCAAGGAAATGAGTGAGCTACTCAAGTCCCAATATGACTCAGTTTTTAGCAAGCCGCTAACCAGACTGAGAGTCGAAGATCAAAATGAATTTTTTATGAGAGAGCCACAAAATTTGATTAACACAAGCCTATCCGATGTTATCCTGACGCCAAATGACTTCGAACAGGCGATAAATGACATGCCCATGCACTCTGCCCCAGGGCCAGACTCATGGAACTCTGTGTTCATCAAGAACTGCAAGAAGCCCCTATCACGAGCCTTTTCCATCCTATGGAGAGGGAGCATGGACACGGGGGTCGTCCCACAGTTACTAAAAACAACAGACATAGCCCCACTCCACAAAGGGGGCAGTAAAGCAACAGCAAAGAACTACAGACCAATAGCCCTAACATCCCATATCATAAAAATCTTTGAAAGGGTCCTAAGAAGCAAGATCACCACCCATCTAGAAACCCATCAGTTACACAACCCAGGGCAACATGGGTTTAGAACAGGTCGCTCCTGTCTGTCTCAACTATTGGATCACTACGACAAGGTCCTAAATGCACTAGAAGACAAAAAGAATGCAGATGTAATATATACAGACTTTGCAAAAGCCTTCGACAAGTGTGACCATGGCGTAATAGCGCACAAAATGTGTGCTAAAGGAATAACAGAAAAAGTCGGTCGGTGGATAGAACACATAGAGTAGTCGTCAACAGAGTAAAGTCCGAGGCAGCTACGGTGAAAAGCTCTGTTCCACAAGGCACAGTACTCGCTCCCATCTTGTTCCTCATCCTCATATCCGACATAGACAAGGATGTCAGCCACAGCACCGTGTCTTCCTTTGCAGATGACACCCGAATCTGCATGACAGTGTCTTCCATTGCAGACACTGCAAAGCTCCAGGCGGACATCAACCAAATCTTTCAGTGGGCTGCAGAAAACAATATGAAGTTCAAGGATGAGAAATTTCAATTACTCAGATATGGTAAACATGAAGAAATTAAATCGTCATCAGAGTACAAAACAAGTAGTCGTCAACTGGCCTACAAAATCCACAAGCACAGTACTCGCTCCCATCTTGTTCCTCAAACACATAGACAAGGATGTCAACAGCACCTTTGGGACACCCGAATCTGATGACATGTCTTCCATTGCAGACACTGGAGGACATCAACCAAATCTTTCACCTTCAAGGATGAGAAATTTCAATTACCAGATATAACATGAGGAAATTAAATCGTCATCAGAGTACAAAACAAATTCTGGCCACAAAATCAACGTCGCATCATGTCGGAGGATCTCACCTAGGACCATAACATTGTATCAATCGCATCTGCTAGAAAAATGACAGGATGGATAATGAGAACCTTCAAAACTAGGGAGGCCAAGCCCATGATGACACTCTTCAGGTCACTTGTTCTATCTAGGCTGGAATATTGCTGCACACTAACAGCACCTTTCAAGGCAGGTGAAATTGCCGACCTAGAAAATGTACAGAGAACTTTCACGGCGCGCATAACGGAGATAAAACACCTCAATTATTGGGAGCGCTTGAGGCTCCTAAACCTGTATTCCCTGGAACGCAGGAGGGAGAGATACATGATTATATACACCTGGAAAATCCTAGAGGGACTAGTACCGAACTTGCACACGAAAATCACTCACTACGAAAGCAAAAGACTTGGCAGACGATGCACCATCCCCCCAATGAAAAGCAGGGGTGTCACTAGCACGTTAAGAGACCATACAATAAGTGTCAGGGGCCCGAGACTGTTCAACTGCCTGCCAGCACACATAAGGGGGATTACCAACCGACCCCTGGCAGTCTTCAAGCTGGCACTGGACAAGCACCTAAAGTCAGTTCGTGATCAGCCGGGCTGTGGCTCGTACGTTGGTTTGCGTGCAGCCAGCAGCAACAGCCTGGTTGATCAGGCTCTGATCCACCAGGAGGCCTGGTCACAGACCGGGCCGCGGGGGCGTTGACCCCCGGAACTCTCTCCAGGTAAACTCCAGGTAAACACAGTGGGCTTTATCAAGTAGATGTGTTTGTGACTTGATAAAGTCTACAGTATGGGCGAAACGTTGTCAATAAAGAATCTCATTATACTGCCTTATGGTATCAGGGGTCGTGCGTTTGCATATATGAAGTCCTAATTTTCCAACAGACATCAATGTTTTTAATTTTTATTTTTGTTCATGGTTGCGATCTTACAAAATACCTTTCATCCGTGGACTGCTTGCAGAGGCAAAGGCAATGTTTGCGGCTTTCATTGAGACCCACATAAAGGATCACTTGGACAACGAAATATGGATCCCAGGTTACAACCTATACAGATGTGACAGAGTGAACAGGCAAAAGGGGGGGGGGGTTGGCCTGTACATTGCAGAGTCACTTGTTTGCACAGAACTGCTTAATGCCTCAAATGATGTAGTGGAAGTTTTAGCAGTAAAGATCGAGAACCAAAACCTAGTCATTGTGGTAGTCTACAAGCCTCCGGATGCAACATCCCAGCAATTCCAGGAACAGCTGTTAAAAATTGACCACTGTCTGGAAAATCTTCCAGCTCCTGCACCCACCATCTTGCTCCTGGGGGATTTCAACTTAAGGCACTTAAAATGGAGGAATATAGCAAATAATATTGTTGCAGTAATAACACCAGGAGGCAGCTCTGATGAAAACTCACACTCACACGAGCTTTTAAATCTCTGCACAAAATTCAATTTAAACCAGCAAATAATAGAGCCTACTAGACTGGAGAATACACTAGACCTCATCTTCACTAACAATGATGATCTGATAAGAAATGTCACCATATCAAAAACAATATACTCAGATCACAACATAATTGAGGTTCAGATATGTATGCGCGGAGCCCCAGACCGACATAATGAGATTAGTCACGAGGGTGCATTCACCAAATTCAACTTCAATAACAAAAACATAAAGTGGGACCAAGTAAACCAAGTCCTAACCGATATAAGCTGGGAAGATAGACTAAGCAACACAGACCCCAACTTATGCCTAGAACAGATTAACTTGGTGGCACTCGATGCATGCACAAGGCTTATTCCTCTAAGAAAAAGGAGGAGTAGATGTAAAATAGAAAGAGACAGGCGCTCCCTTCACAGGCGACGGAAAAGAATAACAGAGCGGCTAAAGAGGTCAATATATCTGAAATGCTTAGGGAGACACTGGTCAGAGAAATAGCAAGCATCGAACTTAAGCTAAAGGAATCCTATAGGAGTCAGGAATCGCGGGAAGAACTAAAAGCCTTAAATGAAATCGAAAGAAACCCAAAGTATTTCTTCTCCTATGCTAAATCAAAGTCGAGAACAACGTCCAGTATTGGGTCCCTACTTAAACAAGATGGGTCCTACACAGATGACAGCAAGGAAATGAGTGAGCTACTCAAGTCCCAATATGACTCAGTTTTTAGCAAGCCGCTAACCAGACTGAGAGTCGAAGATCAAAATGAATTTTTTATGAGAGAGCCACAGAATTTGGTTAACACAAGCCTATCCGATGTTATCCTGGAGAGGGAGCATGGACACGGGAGTCGTCCCACAGTTACTAAAAACAACAGACATAGCCCCACTCCACAAAGGGGGCAGTAAAGCAACAGCAAAGAACTACAGACCGATAGCACTAACATCCCATATCATAAAAATCTTTGAAAGGGTCCTAAGAAGCAAGATCACCACCCATCTAGAAACCCATCAGTTACACAACCCAGGGCAACATGGGTTTAGAACAGGTCGCTCCTGTCTGTCTCAACTATTGGATCACTACGACAAGGTCCTAGATGCACTAGAAGACAAAAAGAATGCAGATGTAATATATACAGACTTTGCAAAAGCCTTCGACAAGTGTGACCATGGCGTAATAGCGCACAAAATGCGTGCTAAAGGAATAACAGGAAAAGTCGGTCGATGGATCTATAATTTCCTCACTAACAGAACACAGAGAGTAGTAGTCAACAGAGTAAAGTCCGAGGCAGCTACGGTGAAAAGCTCTGTTCCACAAGGCACAGTACTCGCTCCCATCTTGTTCCTCATCCTCATATCTGAACTAGACAAGGATGTCAGCCACAGCACCGTATATTCCTTTGCAGATGACACCCGAATCTGCATGACAGTGTCTTCCATTGCAGACACTGCAAGGCTCCAGGCGGACATCAACCAAATCTTCCAGCGGGCTGCAGAAAACAATATGAAGTTCAACGATGAGAAATTTCAATTACTCAGATATGGTAAACACGAGGAAATTAAATCTTCATCAGAGTACAAAACAAATTCTGGCCACAAAATAGAGCGAAACACCAACGTCAAAGACCTGGGAGTGATCATGTCGGAGGATATCACCTTTAAGGACCATAACATTGTATCAATCGCATCTGCTAGAAAAATGACAGGATGGATAATGAGAACCTTCAAAACTAGGGAGGCCAAGCCCATGATGACACTCTTCAGGTCACTTGTTCTATCTAGGCTGCAATATTGCTGCACACTAACAGCACCTTTCAAGGCAGGTGAAATTGCTGACCTAGAAAATGTGCATAGCACCTTCACGGCGCGCATAACGGAGATAAAACACCTCAATTACTGGGAGCGCTTGAGGTTCCTAAAACTGTATTCCCTGGAACGCAGGCGGGAGAGATACATGATTATATACACCTGGAAAATCCTAGAGGGACTAGTACCGAACTTGCACACGAAAATCACTCACTACGAAAGCAAAAGACTTGGCAGACGATGCACCATCCCCCCAATGAAAAGCAGGGGTGTCACTAGCACGTTAAGAGACCATACAATAAGTGTCAGGGGCCCGAGACTGTTCAACTGCCTCCCAGCACACATAAGGGGGATTATCAACAGACCCCTGGCAGTCTTCAAGCTGGCACTGGACAAGCACCTAAAGTCAGTTCCTGACCAGCCGGGCTGTGGCTCGTACGTTGGTTTGCGTGCAGCCAGCAGCAACAGCCTGGTTGATCAGGCTCTGATCCACCAGGAGGCCTGGTCACAGACCGGGCCGCGGGGGCGTTGACCCCCGGAACTCTCTCCAGGTAAACTCCAGGTTACATATTCTTGGGCTGTTGATTGTAAATATCTAAACCATGTTGCTCCATCACGTAAGGATTTTAAATAAAATACAAATTAATGATAATAAAAAATAGAATTTTTAATAAATTGTTGGCTTATTAAAATTAGGCAAGTAATCATGGAAAAGCACATTCTGTTAGTTTTAAGAACATAAGAATTCCAAATTAGCATGAATGAAATCAAATGATCGTATTACAAAAATATGCTCCTGATGGTTAGCCTACATATTGAATCAAAGGAAGGAGGACGGCTTTGATTTGTGCTTGTGCTGTGCATCGAGACCATTACGTTTCAATAACCAGCAGTAATCCGCCATCATACTGACATTCCATTTGCCCTGGTGTCGAGTTTCCGTGGTGCAAATTTCCTGATGAAACCTGATGGGAAAATAGTCAAGATGTGAATGCAAAATGTGCATCTTCACACTCATTCCAGACCCAAGTAGTTGGAAACTTTAAATCAGGTCTTGGATCATTTTTTTTCCATATTAGCCTGTTTCCCAGGAAGTTGTGGACAATCTGCTTGAATGGAAACCAGACATTCACCTCGCCACCCGCTAATGCTTCATCAAAATGCTTGTCCTTCATCAATTCCCGAATCTGAGGGCCAACAAAGATTCCTGCCTTTAGCTCGCCTACATGTATACGAGGAAACTTTGACTCCAGGTACTTGAGAGCGGTTCCATTCTTGTTCAAGGCCTTCACAAAATTTTTCATAAGCCCTAATTTGATGTGGAGTGGTGGCAGCAGAATTTTCTTGGAGTCAACTAGTGGCACAGTTTTCACGTTGTGATTTCCGGGTAAGAAGCTGGTTCTTTGTGGCCAGTCTTTTTGTTCATAGTGCTAGCTGTCTGCCCTACTATCCCAAAGATACAGAAAACAGGGATACTTGGTGTATCCACCTTGAAGACCTAGTAGGAGAGAAATAACTTTTAAATCACCACTTGATTGCAGATATTAGTGTCCTCATATCTGCATAAGTTTCTGACATTTGGACACTGGCCATTTGACACAGATGCAGCTGTGTTGTCACTGTAGAGAAGTACAGCCTCTAAACTTCTTTTAAAAGAATCAATGAAGAGTCTCCATTCATCTGCTTTGTATAACATCCCCAGGTGTTCAATAAGGCTAGAAATATTTGAACAGAAAACTAAAGATTCCTCTTTGTCAAAGAACTTTAACCCTCCGGGGTTAAAAATCCGAACGAAATCTTATCTTATCTTAACTTAGTGAATTCCGCTTCACGATGTCGGTACCAAGCGAATGTTGTTCCAGGAGCTAGAAGCCTGTGTTCCTTCAGTCTAGAGCCAAGTTACTGTGCACTTTCTTTCGGAAGGATAAGGTCTCTCACCAAGTCATTGAGCTTAACTTGGATGAAGGGTTTGTGATCGTCAATTGTTGGTGGTTCATAGTCTTCTTCCATCTCCTTAGAATCACTGGTATCAGACTCATGAAATTCGTCATGTCTCAGGTGGCACAGGTGCAGGAATGTCTTCAGAGTGTGGAACAGCCCTTATTGCTGAAGGAATATTTGGGTATATTATGCGATCTTTAGTCTTTGTTGACTCCAGCTGCTTCAGTCATACAAAAGACAAATATGTTAGATCTAATATTAAGTCAATATAACATAAGCATTTAAATTGGTAATATACCAGTTTCTCATTTACTTACGTTACTCGAAAAGAGAAAAGTAACGTGTCCGTGTAACTTGATAACCTGATGTGATACAAAGGAATAAAAAACGCAATGAATCACTATTTCCCATATATATATACCAAAAAACATACCAAAGAGTCAATAGAAAATCATGCAGACAAGTGTTTACCTGGAGAGAGTTTACCTGGAGAGAGTTTCGGGGGTCAACGCCCCCGCGGCCCGGTCTGTGACCAGGCCTCCTGGTGGATCAGCGCCTGATCAACCAGGCTGTTGCTGCTGGCTGCACGCAAACCAACGTACGAGCCACAGCCCGGCTGATCAGGAACTGCCTTTAGGTGCTTGTCCAGTGCCAGCTTGAAGACTGCCAGGGGTCTGTTGGTAATCCCCCTTATGTGTGCTGGGAGGCAGTTGAACAGTCTCGGTCCCCTGACACTTATTGTATGGTCTCTTAACGTGTTAGTGACACCCCTGCTTTTCATTGGGGGGATGGTGCATCGTCTGCCAAGTCTTTTGCTTTCGTAGTGAGTGATTTTCGTGTGCAAGTTCGGTACTAGTCCCTCTAGGATTTTCCAGGTGTATATAATCATGTATCTCTCCCTCCTGCGTTCCAGGGAATACAGGTTTAGAAACCTCAAGCGCTCCCAGTAATTGAGGTGTTTTATCTCCGTTATGCGCGCCGTGAAAGTTCTCTGTACATTTTCTAGGTCGGCAATTTCACCTGCCTTGAAAGGTGCTGTTAGAGTGCAGCAATATTCCAGCCTAGATAGAACAAGTGACCTGAAGAGTGTCATCATGGGCTTGGCCTCCCTAGTTTTGAAGGTTCTCATTATCCATCCTGTCATTTTTCTAGCAGATGCGATTGATACAATGTTATGGTCCTTGAAGGTGAGATCCTCCGACATAATCACTCCCAGGTCTTTGACGTTGGTGTTTCGCTCTATTTTGTGGCCAGAATTTGTTTTGTACTCTGATGAAGATTTAATTTCCTCATGTTTACCATATCTGAGTAATTTAATGTTTATGCTCCTAACTGTAATTACAAGGTCAGTAAATATTCCTACAGGTGTGAAGGTGTGAGTGTCTCTGTGTACGTCTTTATGTCACTGGGTGTGTATATCTTAGTATATTTACACCTGGATGGGTGTATGACAATGTATAAACACTGAGAGGTGTATATATTAAGAATTTTCATTAATATCTAATATGGAGATCAGGATTCTCTTGACTGGTATTGTGGAAAATACTGTATATTTTCCGGAAATACGGTAATTTATATGTAAATAGATGCCCTATATTGTATTTTTTAAAAGAAGTATGTTATCGAAAATGGGAAACTGGAAGCTGCGCCTGCGCAGAAAAAGACTCTCGCCATCTTGTTTTTTTGAATTTGTGTTAGAAACGTTGGTGAATGGTGAAGAATTTTCGTGCGCTAGAGGTTAAAATTGTGTTGACACCTCTCAAATAGGAGGCGAAATTGGTAGATGTGCATTCCTGCATAACTTGAGATCTCAGACGACTGGACAAGACAGCTCCAGGAACCTCAGATAAGCTCTCTAGATTTGTGTGTAATTCTGGCCAGCATTATTTTCATAAATTTAGTTAGTGAGGTTTTTCTGAGTATGATACAACTTAATATCCAGTCAAATTGGTGAGTGATATTAAGATATATTTTCCTTCTGTTATGTATATGTGTATTTATATATAATCATTTTTTAATTTAATATACACTCCACAAATTTATATATTTACCAGAATTCCTGGTGATGTTTAATTCATTTAATTAATAGGTCCAGAGCAACTTGTAGATATGACAGTGGTAGGTATCGAAGGGGGACATTTTTTGCGACCTAGGTGTCCCAAATTCCTACTTGTCTAACTGATAAATAATAATTATCTATGATCATTTATTGTTATGTACATAATTATACATACAGATAAATGCAATTTTCCACAGGTATTATTATTATTATTATTATTTTATTTTTAATTATAATTAATAGCCATACAGCACTTGGGTAATGAGAGGTAGTCGTGTTTGATAAAAGAAAGAGGCGTTCAGCTCCAAAACGGATGGATCTAGAGCTGTGAAGGCTTACTCAGCCCTGTAACAACTTCAGACAGTATTACCAAGGCTGGCTCCTCCTCAGGAAAATTAATGAATAGAAAAAGAAATAATAACATACAATGATAAACACTATTATTTAGAAATGGAAAATATAAAACAATAAAACATGAATGTGTATCCTAATTGAAAGAAAAATGAAAAAAAAATGGCATTTGAATTCAACGCTAATATATATACAGTGATACTGGGGTGTCTGGTGGAGGTTGACACCGTCTTGTAGCAATTGTAGCCGTTGCTGATGATGTGGGGAGGGGGGGTCACAGGTGCTGGTGACAACCCAACGACTAGGTCTTCACAGAGTCTATAGCCTTGAATAGTCAGTCCAGATGACAGGAACTCAGGTTCTTTACCACTGCAAAGATGAGGGGTAGTGTCTTGTACAATTAATCAGGTAGGTAGATTCAACATATGACGTCTCTGGACATTAGTCCGTCTCCTTCAACACTTTTCGTTGGTTGGCAGGTGACCCAATCTGTCATTCCAAGCTGGAAAGAGACAGGTTACCCACTGCTTCAGAAATCACTCTCCATGATAAGTACAATACCTAAAAGACGTGGTGATTATTAAAACATTTAACATAGAGATCAAGGTTGAAAGGACTAAGTTTATTATTGGTCAAAAGTGAAGCTTTCAACCAATAAGTCCATTAGAATAGGAGCAGGCTTGTACTTACAGTTGTGCTGGGAGCTGTGAGTCAAGTGATTACTGTTTGGTCGGAGCCCCACACGTCACCTCTCGGGGGGGGGGAGGGAAGGGGGGGATAGCGGGAGCTAGACTGACCCTACCTTAACAAGCAGCCGGCAATCAAACTATCGTTACCATATACTCGCTCGCTACTCCTATCTGTTGAACTTTTCCCTCACAAGAGCTCTTCACCGGCACGAAGGCACTTCGTTAACGGCGCTGATGGTGTAAAAGTGACATGCAGCCTGAATGACCCTCGTGTAGTGGATAGGCTTTAAACCTAATAAGTAAAAGCAAATGGTTATAACCATAACAATAATTTTTTTAAAAGATGGAGAAGTAAGCCAGGGAAACGCCTCGGTCAGATGTCCAAAAACTCCAGCTGCGGGTCATATGACTAACATCCGCGTCAGGAAACACTTGTCCTGTTTCCTGACAAACCTTACCTAACCTAACCTAACTTAACCTAACCTAACTTAACCTAACTTAACCTAACCTAAGCAACCACTGCCTGCATTTTCAATATATCATCCATTTTATGTCAGTAATAGCGTCGTAGTAGATTCACATTGTTATTCATGTGTGTGAAATATCCTCAGAGAAAGATGTTGGGGTTCCTTAAAGATAAATAAAAGCTCTTAAACTAAGTAACTGGATCAATCTTTGCTATTCCCTAGAGTCTGTATGACCCCTGTGGGTTTAGTGTTGAGTAAAATAATATCGTAGCAGTGTAATGTACAGCCTAGCCAGGGACGCCAGCGAGCTGCTGTTTTTATGCCAGGATGTTGCTGTGTGGTGATCCTTTATTAATAAATGGGTAGAAAACCTACTATCACATCTAATGTGATATTTAACTTTTTACATTGTGGGTCGTTAAGGTAGCTGAGGTGGTCGTTCAAGTGACCAGAACCTCCACTGAGCGGGACATCATATTACTGATACATGTCAGGAGAAATTTTCCAATTTCTCCCGGCAAACAGCAGCAGCCAGTGAGGTGCGTGTGTTGTTATGACCTTATCCACATGAAGATAAGTATATATTATGAGCACCTGTACTGGAGACTGAGAAGAGGAAGATTGGTAGCTTTGTATATCACTGTATAGCGCCTGGTTCCAGCCTTCTGTATCACACACTTCGCTAACCATCCTACACCCATCATTACACAGCTATAAATAATACTACTCTGATGTTCATTAGTGGCAGGGAGTATCTCTCCTGAGTGACTATCCTGAGGCTGCAGGAAGACCAACAATCACTTATACAGTGACCATTCGATCTTCTTTAACGTACACTCCATAACGTCAGTTTCTGCACGGTCTTAACAGAGACAAAATAAGTATTAGTTATTCTAGGGTAGACTAAGTTAGAATAACGTAACCTGTATTTACGTTTAACAGCCAGTAAGGAAATAATTATAACCAACGGTTTATATCTGAAAATACCAGACATAACTTCACCGTTTTATTGTTTTGATATTCTCACGACTATAATAATGATATAGTTATTTACTACAAGTACATGTACAAGGTATACAGGCCTAGCTGACACTTATGCAACATATGGGAATCTTTATTGAGGAAACGTTCCTCCACACAGTGGCTTCGTCAGTCCAATACAAAGCAGAAAGGTGTAAGGAGAGGAAGAGTTGAGGTAATCAGTCCCTCAGCCTGGAGTCGATGTGTTTAGTCCATAAATCTTGTAGAAAGTACAGCATAGGACCGTAGACGTGGTTTATATACTGTAGTCAGGTGAGGTGAAGCAGGAGGCGGGGTCATAGTGGTACCATCCACTAGTCGAAGTAGGTCTCCGTCCAAAGGTTAGGCAAGTTTCGAAGAATTCTTTGTATCAAGATGCCATGATGCTGCAGTGTCTGACAGTTGTGATAAATGGTTTTGAAAACCTACAAGTTGAAGATTGAGACACTTATGCAACATATGGGAATCTTTATCGAGGAAACGTTTCGGCACAGTGGCTTTATCAGTCCAATACAAAGCAGAAGGTGTAAGGTATATAAGCCACTTCTAAGGCCCTATGTTGTACATTCTACAAGATTGATGGACTGAACACATCGACTACAGGCTGAAAAGGGCTCATAAAACGTATAATTGTCAATAAATTAGCAAATTACAAGACTACGATGTGTCTGGCAACGAGGCTTGGTTACAAGTACTTCTGGCAGTTTGGGAAACACACAGATGATGATCAAACTAATTGTAAATTATGTGATCAGGCATATGGTCACTCTTTTGAACACTATGTGCTTAATTGTCCACTTATTGTGGAATACAGAGACAGACGGTATAATAACCTGTGTGACATGTCAAGATATCTTATTAATGAAAATAAGATACCAGATATACTAAGCAAATTTCCTAAATTTGCTTGTAACAGATAAGTGAACTATAGATATGTAGATATAAATCCATATGTATTCCTGTTAACCCTTTGGGGCCTAAATCTAATCTTGCAACGAGGTGATTGAGCACAAGCAAGAACCATACAAATGTGCTGGAATATCAATGGTGGTGAGTGAATGGATTGTCTATTATGTTGGAGAACTGACTGCAACGAGAAATTCCTAAAATCAACTGTATTCATTCTTATTTAAATTAAATATATATATATATATATATATATATATATATATATATATATATATATATATATATATATATATATATATATATATATATATATATATATATATATATGTATTTATAGGCGGGATCCACCTCTGGTGCAAATTGTGGGACCCACAGCCTCGGAGAAGTGGATAAAAATGCTTCAAGGAAGAATATTTGGATTTCTTCCTGATGCCATTTGAATATTCCACTTCCCCTACCACCCCATTTTTTCATTCTTTTTTACCAATAGGTATATTTTTTTACATAATATGGTACAGAAGATTTAAGAGATACATTGCTGATACAAACATGACATATACAATACTTGAGGTGTTAGAGATATATTTCTAGTATATACTGTTGTTATGTGTTTGTCACTGAGTATAGTGCGAAAATCTCATCCAGCTCCTCAGTCAATCAAAAAGTGATAAATGCAGTGAGATCCAAACTACCAGGAGCATCAGTCATTGCCTCTACAAATTGCGTCTTGCTAGGAGCACCTCTGGGAAGCGATGCCACTGACACAATTCTCAGGAAGATATTGGAAGAGTTGAGGAGAATGGAACAACGAATAGGCAATCTTGACACCCAGGATGCCTTGTACCTTCTCACAAAGTACTTGAGTCTTCCCAGGTTGACATATTTCCTAAGATGTTCACCTTCATATGATAACCTTATACTGCACAAATATGACAGTATCCTGAGGCAGATTTTTACGAAAGTACTTAACCTTACTCCAGAAGACGGGCAGTGGAACCAAGCTACTCTTCCAGTCAGACTAGGAAGCACTGGTGTCCGCAAGTCATCACAGATTGCGCTACCTGCTTTTCTGTCCTCATGCATTGCAACCAGAGGGTTTGTAGCAGCGATTCTCCCTGAACATCTTAGGGACAAGATTGGAGTCCAGGACCAAAAGTTCATTGACGGAGCCATGATCTGGGATAATCTAACGGGCTCTGAAACCAGACCTGCTCCCCCCAACAACTACAAACAGTCGCACTGGGATGGCCCAATAGTGGAGAATATAGCCTCAACAATACTTCAGAGTGTGTCAGGGAAGGATAGAGACCGCCTCCTGGCAGTGAGAGCTCCTCATGCAGGGACTTTCTGTTGGCTGTTCCCAACTCCAGCCTTGGCACACGTCTCGACCCACAGACCATCCGCATTGGTGTTGCCCTTCGTCTTGCCGCCCCTATTCTCGCCGAACACAGGTGTATTTGTGGCAGTGAAGCAGCAGACCGATTCGGGTACCATGGTCTTGTGTGCCGTAAATCCTAGGAAAAGACTGCAAGACATGAGGAGGTTAATAACATTATCAAGAGAAGCCTCACAACAGCCGGATGCCCAGCAGTAATGGAGCCACCCAAACTATGCAGATCTGATGGCAGCCAGAAGCGTCCGGATGGTATCACCCTTTAAGCCTGGACAGATGTGCATCTACTTTGGCTAATACCTATCTCCAATACACCAGAGAGGAAGGAGAGGCAGCCGCCTGCTTCACGGAGCTCCAAAAGTCTAGAAAATATGGAGAACTTGCCCATCATTATATGTTTGTTCCAATAGGCTCAGAGACCTTTGGCTCATGGGGAAAGAGTGCATCTAAGTTCCTTAAGGAGCTAAGCAAAAGACTCATCAGGGTAACTAGGGATCCCGTCTCAGTGTCACTGCACGCCTATCAATAACAAGTACTTGTAATTAAACTGTAGACACCACGGTTCTCAACTGACTCGTTAGATAACATCTACCCGTTAGATAACATCTACCTGTTAGATAACATCAGCTTATCTGTTAGGTAGAGTAACAGAACTTAATCTGTAAAGTAAGATAACAGCTTAATTTATAAGGTATGATAACAGTTTTAAATATTTAAGGTAGGAACACATCTCTAAAACTTGTTATCTAAAAAAAACATATCTTAATATTATTTTATATCAACTCTTTATTGTAATGTAAACAAAAAATCAGCTCCAAATCTGTAAGGCAGGATAACAGTTAACCTGTGAGGCAGGATAACAGTTAACCTGTGAGGCAGGATAACAGTTAACCTGTGAGGCAGGATAACAGTTGTTAACTTGTAAGGCAGGATAACAGTTAACCTGTGAGGCAGGATAACAGTTGTTAACTTGTAAGGCAGGATAACAGTTAACCTGTGAGGCAGGATAACAGTTAACCTGTGAGGCAGGATAACAGTTGTTAACCTGTGAGGCAGGATAACAGTTGTTAACCTGTGAGGCAGGATAACAGTTGTTAACCTGTGAGGCAGGATAACAGTTGTTAACCTGTGAGGCAGGATAACAGTTGTTAACCTGTGAGGCAGGATAACTGTTAACCTGTGAGGCAGGATAACAGTTGTTAACCTGAGGCAGGATAACAGTTGTTAACCTGTGAGGCAGGATAACAGTTGTTAACCTGTGAGGCAGGATAACAGTTGTTAACCTGTGAGATAGGATAACAGTTAACCTGTGAGGCAGGATAACAGTTGTTAACCTGTGAGGCAGGATAACTGTTAACCTGTGAGGCAGGATAACAGTTGTTAACCTGAGGCAGGATAACAGTTGTTAACCTGTGAGGCAGGATAACAGTTGTTAACCTGTGAGGCAGGATAACAGTTGTTAACCTGTGAGGCAGGATAACAGTTGTTAACCTGTGAGGCAGGATAACAGTTGTTAACCTGTGAGGCAGGATAACAGTTGTTAACCTGTGAGGCAGGATAACTGTTAACCTGTGAGGCAGGATAACAGTTGTTAACCTGAGGCAGGATAACAGTTGTTAACCTGTGAGGCAGGATAACAGTTGTTAACCTGTGAGGCAGGATAACAGTTGTTAACCTGTGAGATAGGATAACAGTTAACCTGTGAGGCAGGATAACAGTTGTTAACCTGTGAGGCAGGATAACTGTTAACCTGTGAGGCAGGATAACAGTTGTTAACCTGAGGCAGGATAACAGTTGTTAACCTGTGAGGCAGGATAACAGTTGTTAACCTGTGAGGCAGGATAACAGTTGTTAACCTGTGAGGCAGGATAACAGTTGTTAACCTGTGAGGCAGGATAACAGTTGTTAACCTGTGAGGCTGCATAACAGTTAACCTGTGAGGTAGGATAACAGTTGTTAACCTGTGAGGCAGGATAACAGTTAACCTGTGAGGCAGGATAACAGTTGTTAACCTGTGAGGCAGGATAACAGTTGTTAACCTGTGAGGCAGGATAACAGTTGTTAACCTGTGAGGCAGGATAACAGTTGTTAACCTGTGAGGCAGGATAACAGTTGTTAACCTGTGAGGCAGGATAACAGTTGCTAACCTGTGAGGCAGGATAACAGTTGTTAACCTGTGAGGCAGGATAACAGTTGTTAACCTGTGAGGCAGGATAACAGTTGTTAACCTGTGAGGCAGGATAACAGTTGTTAACCTGTGAGGCAGGATAACAGTTGTTAACCTGTGAGGCAGGATAACAGTTGTTAACCTGTGAGGCAGGATAACAGTTGTTAACCTGTGAGGCAGGATAACAGTTGTTAACCTGTGAGGCAGGATAACAGTTGTTAACCTGTGAGGCAGGATAACAGTTGTTAACCTGTGAGGCAGGATAACAGTTGTTAACCTGTGAGGCAGGATAACAGTTGTTAACCTGTGAGATAGGATAACTCATGATATGAAATACCAAATAATAGGTAAAATATGATAACTCATAACCTATAAGGTAAGATAACAATTGATAACCTGAAAAATGAGAGGCTCATGACATCGAAGGAAAGAAAACAACGTATAACGTATAAGATAGCAGCTCGTGACCAGAAAAGTAAGAAAATAATTCATAACCTGTAAGGTAAGATAACAGCTTATAACTTCTAAGAAGAGATAACAATTCATAACCTGTAGTGTAAGAAAATCTCTCCGTATTTTCCAACTTTTTCAGTGTAACAACGTAAGTAAACAAGACTTGAAGCTGCCTATTTTCAGAGTGGGTGTCCTGCAGGTAGTGTAGGTGTCCTGCAGGTAGTGAAGGTGTCCTACAGGTAGTGTGGGTGTGCTGCAGGTAGTGCAGGTGTCCTGCAGGTAGTGTAGGTGTCCTGCAGGTAGTGTAGGTGTGCTGCAGGTAGTGTAGGTGTGCTGCAGGTAGTGTAGGTGTGCTGCAGGTAGTGTAGGTGTGCTGCAGGTAGTGTAGGTGTGCTGCAGGTAGTGTAGGTGTGCTGCAGGTAGTGTAGGTGTGCTGCAGGTAGTGTAGGTGTCCTGCAGGTAGTGTAGGTGTGCTGCAGGTAGTGTAGGTGTCCTGCAGGTAGTGAAGGTGTCCTACAGGTAGTGTGGGTGTGCTGCAGGTAGTGCAGGTGTCCTGCAGGTAGTGTAGGTGTCCTGCAGGTAGTGTAGGTGTGCTGCAGGTAGTGTAGGTGTGCTGCAGGTAGTGTAGGTGTCCTGCAGGTAGTGAAGGTGTCCTGCAGGTAGTGTAGGTGTGCTGCAGGTAGTGTAGGTGTGCTGCAGGTAGTGAAGGTGTCCTGCAGGTAGTGTAGGTGTGCTGCAGGTAGTGAAGGTGTCCTGCAGGCAGTGTAGGTGTCCTGCAGGTAGTGAAGGTGTCCTGCAGGTAGTGTAGGTGTGCTGCAGGTAGTGAAGGTGTCCTGCAGGTAGTGTAGGTGTGCTGCAGGCAGTGTAGGTGTCCTGCAGGTAGTGAAGGTGTCCTGCAGGTAGTGTAGGTGTGCTGCAGGTAGTGTAGGTGTGCTGCAGGTAGTGTAGGTGTGCTGCAGGTAGTGAAGGTGTCCTGCAGGTAGTGTAGGTGTGCTGCAGGTAGTGTAGGTGTGCTGCAGGTAGTGTAGGTGTCCTGCAGGTAGTGTAGGTGTCCTGCAGGTAGTGTAGGTGTCCAGCACGCAGTGTAGGTGTCCTGCAGGCAGTGTAGGTGCCCTGCAGGCAGTATAGGTGTCCTGCAGGCAGTGTAGGTGTTCTGCAGGCAGTGTAGGTGCCCTGCAGGCAGCATAGGTGTTCTGCAGGCAGTGTAGGTGTTCTGCAGGCAGTGTAGGTGTCCTACAGGCAGTATAGGTGTCCTACAGGCAGTGTAGGTTTCCTGCAGGCAGTGTAGGTGTCCTGCAGGCAGTGTAGGTGTGCTGCAGGCAGGGTAGGTGTTCTGCAGGCAATGTAAGTGTCCTGCAGGCAGTGTAGGTGCCCTGCAGGCAGTGTAGGTGTCCTGCAGGCAGTGTAGGTGTTCTGCAGGCAGTGTAGGTGTCCTGCAGGCAGTGTAGGTGTGCTGCAGGCAGTGTAGGTGTTCTGCAGGCAGTGTAGGTGTCCTGCAGGCAGTACAGGTGTCCTGCAGGCAGTGTAGGTTTCCTGCAGGCAGTGTAGGTGTCCTGCAGGCAGTGTAGGTGTCCTGCAGGCAGTGTAGGTGTCCTTCAGGCAGTGTAGGTGTCCTGCAGGCAGTGTATGTGTCCTGCAGGCAGTGTAGGTGTTCTGCAGGCAGTGTAGGTGTTCTGCAGGCAGTATAGGTGTCCTGCAGGCAGTGTAGGTGTCCTGCAGACAGTGTAGGTGTCCTGCAGGCAGTGTAGGTGTCCTGCAGGCAGTGTAGGTGTCCTGCAGGCAGTGTAGGTGTCCTGCAGGTAGTGTAGGTGTCCTGCAGGCAGTGTAGGTCTCCAGCAGGCAGTGTAGGTGTCCTGCAGGCAGTGTAGGTGTCCTGGAGGCAGTGTAGGTGTCCTGCAGGCAGTGTAGGTGTCCTGCAGGCAGTGTAGGTGTCCTGCAGGCAGTGTAGGTGTCCTGCAGGCAGTGTAGGTCTCGTGCAGGCAGTGTAGGTGTCCTGCAGGCAATGTAGGTGTCCTGCAGGCAGTGTAGGTGTCCTGCAGGCATTGTAGGTGTCCTACAGGCAGTATATGTGTCCTGCAGGCAGTGTAGGTTTCTTGCAGGCAGTGTAGGTGTCCTGCAGGCAGTGTAGGTGTCCTGCAGGCAGTGTAGGTGCCCTACAGGCAGTACATGTGTCCTGCAGGCAGTGTAGGTTTCCTGCAGGCAGTGTAGGTGTCCTGCAGGCAGTGTAGGTCTCCTGCAGGCAGTGTAAGTGTCCTGCAGGCAGTGTAGGTGTCCTGCAGGCAGTGTAGGTGTCCTGCAGGCAGTGTAGGTGTCCTGCAGGCAGTGTAGGTGTCCTGCATTCAGTGTAGGTCTCGTGCAGGCAGTGTAGGTGTTATGCAGGCAGTGTAGGTGTCCTGCAGGCAGTGTAGGTGTCCTGCAGGCAGTGTAGGTGTTCTGCAGGCAGTGTAGGTGTCCTACAAGTAGTGTAGGTGTCCTGCAAGCAGTGTAGGTGTCCTGCAGGCAGTGTAGGTGTCCTACAGGCAGTTTAGGTGTCCTACAGGCAGTGTAGGTGTCCTACAGGCAGTTTAGGTGTCCTACAGGAAGTGAAGGTGTCCTACAAGTAGTGTAGGTATCCTGCAGGCAGTGTAGGTGTGCTGCAGGCAGTGTAGGTGTAATGCAGGCAGTGTATGTGTCCTACAGGCAGTTTAGGTGTCCTATAGGCAGTGTAGGTATGCTGCAAGTAGTATAAGCATCCTTCAGGCAGTGTAAGTGTCCTGCAGGCACTCTAGGTGTCCTGCATGCAATGTATGTCCCTGTAGGCAGTGTAGGTTTCTTGCACGCAGTGTAGTTGTCCTGCAGGCCGTGTAGGTGTCCTGGAGGCAGTGTAGGTGTGCTGCAGGTAGTATAAGTATCCTTCGGGCAGTGTAAGTGTGCTGCAGGCAGTGTAGGTGTCCTGCAGGCGAAGTTGGTGTCCTGCAGGCAATGTAGGTGTGCTGTAGGCAGTGTAAGTGTCCTGCAGGCAGTGTAAGTGTCCTGCAGGAACTGTGGGTGTCTTGCAGGCAGTGTAGGTGTCCTGCAGGTGATGTAGGTGTGCTGCAGGTAGTGTATGTATCCTTCAGGCAGTGTAAGTGTCCTGCAGGAACTGTGGGTGTCTTGCAGGCAGTGTAGGTGTCCTGCAGGTGATGTAGGTGTGCTGCAGGTAGTGTAGGTGTCCTTCAGGCAGTGTAGGTGTCCTGCAGGCAGTGTAGGTGTCCTGCAGGCAGTGTATGTGTCCTGTAGGCAGTGTAGGTGTCCTGCAGGCAGTGTAGGTGTCCTGCAGGCAGTGTATGTGTCCTGTAGGCAGTGTAGGTGTCCTGCAGGCAGTGTAGGTGTTCTGCAGGCAGTGTAGGTGATCTGCAGGAACTGTAGGCCTCTTGCAGGTATTGTAGGTGTCCTGCATTCAATGTAGGTCTCCTGCAGGCAGTGTATGTGTCCTGTAGGCAGTGTAGGTGTCCTGCAGGCAGTGTAGGTGTTCTGCAGGCAGTGTAGGTGTCCTGCAGGCAGTGTAGGTGTCCTGCAGGCAGTGTAGGTGTCCTGCAGGCAGTGTCAGTGTCCTGCAGGCAGTGTAAGTCTCCTGCAGGCAGTGTAGGTGTCCTGCAGGTAGTGTAGGTGTCCTGCAGGCAGTGTAGGTGTCCTGCAGGCAGTGTAGGTGTCCTGCAGGCAGTGTAGGTGTCCTGCAGGCAGTGTAGGTGTCCTGCAGGCAGTGTAGGTCTCCTGCAGGCAGTGTAGATGTCCTGCAGGCAGTGTAGGTGTCCTGCAGGCAGTGTAGGTGTCCTGCAGGCAGTGTAGGTGTCCTGCAGGCAGTGTAGGTGTTCTGCAGGCAGTGTATGTCTCCTGCAGGCAGTGTAGGTGTTATGCAGGCAGTGTAGGTGTCCTGCAGGCAGTGTAGGTGTCCTGCAGGCAGTGTAGGTGTCCTGCAGGCAGTGTAGGTGTCCTGCAGGCAGTGTAGGTGTCCTACAGGCAGTATATGTGTCTTGCAAGCATTGTAGGTTTCCTGCAGGTAGTGTATGTGTCCTGCAGGCAGTGTAGGTCTCCTGCAGGCAGTGTAAGTGTCCTGCAGGCATAGTAGGTGTCCTGCAGGCAATGTAGGTGTCTTGCAGGCAGTGTAGGTGTCCTGCAGGCAGTGTAGGTGTTCTGCAGGCAGTGTAGGTGTCCTGCAGACAGTGTAGGTGTCGTGCAGGCAGTGTAGGTCTCTTGCAGGCAGTGTAGGTGTCCTGCAGGCAGTGTTGGTGTCCTGCAGGCAGTGTAGGTGTCATACAGGCAGTATAGGTGTCCTGCAGGCAGTGTAGGTGCCCTGCAGGTAGTTTAGGTGTCATGCATTCAGTGTATGTGTCCTACAGGCAGTTTAGGTGTCCTATAGGCAGTGTAGGTGTCCTACAAGTTTTGTAGGTATCCTGCAGGCAGTGTATGTGTCCTGCAAGCAGTGTAGGTGTCCTACAGGAAGTTTAGGTGTCCTATAGGCAGTGTAGGTGTCCTACAAGTAGTGTAGGTATCCTGCAGGCAGTGTAGGTGTCCTGCAGGCAGTGTCGGTGTCATGCAGGCAGTGTATGTGTCCTACAGGCAGTTTAGGTGTCCTATAGGCAGTGTAGGTGTGCTGCAAGTAGTGTAAGCATCCTTCAAGCAGTGTAAGTGTCCTGTAGGAAGTATAAGTGTCCTGCAGGCACTCTAGGTGTCCTGCAGGCAATGTAGGTCCCTGCAGGCAGTGTAGGTGTCTTGCAGACAGTGTAGGTGTGCTTCAGGTAGTGTAAGTATCCTTCAGGAAGTGTCAGTGTCCTGCAGGCAGTGTAAGTCAGTAAAATGGGTACCTGGTGTTAGTCGACTGGTGTGGGTCGCATCCCGGGACACTGACCTAATTTGCCCGAAATGCTGAGCATAACAAGGGAGTTTCTATGCAGTAGTATGTCATTGTTGTCAGCTAGGATTGTATACCATGTACTTGTAGTAAATAAAGATATTATTATTATTGAACATTAAAATGGTATAAAATACCGACAGATTGTTAGGTAAGACACATATGCAACAGTTAGGTATCTTTATTTCGAAACGTTTCGCCTACACAGTAGGCTTCTTCAGTCGAGTACTTTTCTGTACTCGACTGAAGAAGCCTACTGTGTAGGCGAAACGTTTCGAAATAAAGATACCTAACTGTTGCATATGTGTCTTACCTAACAATTATTATTATTATTATTATTAAGTGTCCTACAACATCATCATTCCACCAATCACTCTTCTTCCCACCCGCACAGTCTTTCCTGTAATTATACATTTCTGTTGTACACTCCATACCTCTGTATGAAGGTATGGAGGTATATAGTGTGCAATAGTAATGTATGATTACAGGAAAGTCTGTGCGGGTGGGAAGAAGAGTGATTGGTGGAATGATAATGTCAAGTAGATATGATATAATGAGAGAGCAGTATATGTAGAGCGAAAAAGAGGTCAAGACAATGGTGAAGGAATGTAAATGGAGAGCAGATGGAAAGTGAGTGGGTGAGATGCTATCAACAAATTTTGTTGAGAACAAGAAAAAGTTTTGGAATGAGATTAATAAGTTTAGAAAGTCTAGGGAGCGACTGAAGCTGATATATTCAGCCTATATTCTCAGTAGCCCCAGTAAAGTTGTACAGGTGGTTCCTCCATATATATATATATATATATATATATATATATATATATATATATATATATATATATATATATATATATATATATATATATATATATATATATATGTATATACATACATATATACTGCGACTAGCAGGGGATCGAACCCGTGATATTTTAGCCCGCCTCGTGGGAAGCCAGCCAAAATCCACGATGCTCTAGCCATTGGGCCGTCAATGCTACAAACATCAGGCACCCAGTAGCACTGGGCATGTTTCCTGGTGCGAGCACATACATGGCTGTGGTAAGTTCAGAACTAATTTAATTCTTCCGTCTGCAATACCAGCCTTCACAAGCAATATACATATTAATACATCCACAGTTTTTGCCTATACCGATACCCAGTAATCGGCCGATACCAATATTTTTAAAATATTTCTATTTTTAAAATTCTATTTACTATGTTCGATATATAAGAGAGCGCTAAATAACAATGAGAATTTAGATATTAAATTACTTTATTTCTGTGAGATGTCAATTTCATTACTCATCATATATTATAATTCTCTCAAAAATCATTTATTAAAATTTAAGTCTGAATAATTTCCAGATATATTAAATATGAAACTAAATAATCCAATATTTATTATAATGCTAATTTAAAGTTTTATAAAAACTGAAAACCAAAAAATTGTACTTAGCAAAATAATCGTGAATTCAAAATCTAAAATATAATTCAAAATTTGAGCGACTTGACCCCATTATTATAATGAATTAGCCGACACATTTTCCATTATACATTTTAAAGATTTTTAAACTTGGATGAAAAACACTGAAAATAGAAGAAAAATACATTAATACCTGAAATTAAAAATAATAATATATATAAATTACTCTGAAAATTTACATTAAAAATTATCAAACAAAAGTTGAGGAACAACAACAACAACTTCACAGAAGATCGACACCATGCCTAACCCTTCTAGGGTAGGGTAGGTGCCTGAGCCCGAGCCTTTAGCTCATAAGACTGTCATTCCCATTTGCCCCCTTGGGGCGGGGATGGCAGACCAGAGAGGCCTAGCTTGTGGCTAGGCCTGGGGACAGTTGGTCCCAAAGATGAGGAGGTACTTGTGCCTCCTCCCATGGGAGACTTAGGTCTCAGACACTCCCTAAAGAGGGAGCCAAGGCCGGGCCACCACTTGGACAAGGCCCGGGCCGGGAGAATACTGGCTAATCTTTAACTAACTAACTAACAACTTCACATTTCCGAAAGTTAATTTGTTCTTCTGAAAAGATCAGATTTTTTCCAATATTGAACATTCAATTAATCTTTATTGAACAGAGGATGAACTCGGATATCTATTGGCTAGATTTGTCACAGGTGGAACAATTATCATGTGTTTTCTGCACTCTAGTAAATTTATTCTTTAGTGCAATATGTCTGTTTTAATGTTTGTAATTTGTGTTATTGTTGCTGTTTATTGTGATTTGGAAAAGTAACCCCGAAGGAATTGTTTGTGACGCGATCTGGCTACAATTCCATCATGTTTACCTGGAGCCACTGATGAAGCCACTGTGTGGCGAAACGTAAAGTAAAAGGACACACGTGCAACTAATGTGAAATTTTATTGTGGCAATGTTTCGCTCTCCAGGAGCTTTGGCTTGACAAAGCTCCTGGAGAGCGAAACGTTGCCACAATAAAATGTCACATTAGTTGCACTTGTGTCCTTTTACTTTGCATATTGTCGATAATTCTACCAACTTTATTACAATTCTATCACAAAATTTATCAGAATTAACTTGTTACATTATCGTGATTCTTCATCAGACTCGATGCTGCTTGATGCTGCTAATTAATCAGTAGCATTCTCTGAGTTTCTCACCTGCTGAATTCTCTCCTGAGTTGATAAGAGTTCAAGTGCTAGACTCGCTGGTACTGTCCTGGCCCGGGTCTTCTCCAGTTGCTGATCCGGCCAATAAAAGACATGCAACAGTTAGGTTGAAGATTGAGACACTTATGCAACATATGGGAATCTTTATTAAGGAAACGTTTCGCCACACAGTGGCTTCATCAGTGGCTTCGCCTTACCTGACTACAGTATATAAGCCACGTCTACGGCCCTATGCTGTACATTCTACAAGATTGATGGACTGAACACATCGACTCCAGGCTGAGGGACTGATTACCTCGAACTCCTCCTCTCCTTATACATAAATGGTATGCAGTACCACCAAAATGAGAATTAGACACATGTACATCTGGGTATCTTTATTGTAGACGTTTCGCCATCCAGTGGCTTTATCAATACAGATTCTAGGACATAACTAGAAGACAGTAGAACTGTATACAAAAGATGAGGTAATCAGTCCCTCAGCCTTGAAGTTAGTGTAAAGAGCACCGTAATTTTAGAGATTCTGGGAATCTCTACAACTACGGTGTCTACTGTCTTCTAATTATGTCCTAGAATCAGTATTGATAAAGCCACTGGATGGCGAAACGTCTACAATAAAGATTCCCAGATGTTGCACATGTGTCTAATTTTCAAGTTAGGTTACTTTATTCCGAAACGTTTCGCCTACACAGCAGACTTCTTCAGTCAAGTACAGAGGGGGCAGCAGAAGCAGTAGAGTGTAAAGACGATGTAATCAGTCCGTCAGTCCGTCACCCTTGAAGACATAGTCTTGAGGTGGTCAGTCCTTCAGCCTGGAGAAGAGTATTTGCTCCATAGTCTGGAACACTGTGAAGCTGTCAAAGGTGAGGCGGAGATAATGTTGACGACAGGACAGGCGGAGTCCAAAAGTAGATGTAAGAATGGAATCATTGAGAGCTCAGGTCCCTTTCAGTTCCATCCCTTGTTACTTGTAACTAGTTGTCTGGCAAAAAAAAAAAAAATAATCGAAGATGTCCCGTTGTGTTGCAGTGTCTGACAGAGTGAATATGATAATGGAATTGTATATCATTGTATACCATTATCATTCATTCTCCCCTGAGTTTTTTCAGTTCAATCTCAGTATCGGCTGCACTGACACTGAAGAAGTTATTCATATATTGGAGATTTGGAACTATGCTGAGAAACATGTAGTTCGAACCTAATTAACATTGGCACTTTGAGAGCTGATAGTGTGTTATACTAACCAGAAAATCATGAGTCACTCAAAGCTATGTTGACGAGATGCTTCAAATATTGTGCTTATCACAGTATTTCTGAGAGTAGATTATTTCTTGCCGTCGAAGGATGGTAAGTCTGTGTAATCTAAAAAATGCATCGCAATGTCTTTTTTCTCATATTAGATTTAACATTAAGTTTTATTCAGGTGGGTTCATTCTGAATGAGTTTGTGCTTTGGTAATTTATTTGTGAACTGCAGGCTAAAGGAAAATGAATGAAGTGGTTCACAACGAAGTTTCAGAATTTAATCATGGAAAACCAGTTGAAATGTAGGTTGAAAACATTGGCAAACTATTTTATTCTGTCTCTTCACTTTCGTTGACACCATTGGCTTCATTATCCCATGTTATAAAATGAATTTTGAAACCTGGTATGTTGAATTCTTGCATTGCGGTGCCCAGGGGCATGGTCAATGGTATTCCGTGGCCTAGTGGCTAAAGTCTCGCTTCACACAGCGAGGGTCAGCGTTCGATTCCCAGCCAGGGTAGAAACATTGGGCGTGTTTCTTTACAACAGTTGTCTATGTTCACCCATCAGTAAAATGGGTACCTAGGTGTTAGTCGACTGGTGTGGGTCGCATCCTGGGACAAGGATGAATAAATAAATGGTTTTGTAAGCCATTTATTCATACACTGCTCCATAATTTTTAAAGGGGTGGACCGGTAAGCCAGCGGAAGGCCTCGGTCAGATGACCAAAAGCTCCAAAGGCGGGTCATCATCTGACTAAGACCCGCGTCAGGAAACATTTCTCCTGTTTCCTGACGAACCTTACCTAACCTCATACACTGCTGTGGGATCCTGGATACGGCATCGCTCTCTGGACAACAGTTTTCTCAGAGAAGTCTTACTCTGAGTTACATGTGACGGTGTGTACTGTATTTACTTATATGTATTTACATACACGTTGTCTTGTCTTCCAGGTTTTTGTTAAGTCGATGCTCTCACCCAAACCTTGTAGACCCTATCGAACCTGCTCTTAAATCTATTCATAGGACCTGCCCCCATCACATCTTCGTCAAAGTCATTCCACTTCCTGACCACCCTGGGGCTGAAGAAGTTCTTCCTGAAATCCATCTGATTCATTTGTGGCTTCAACTTCCAACTGTGTGCACCAAGTACCTGCTTTTCACCTCTGTCAGCTCTATAAATTTTCGAATGTATTTTGTATGCTGGAGTTCTGACGTGGACCTCTCACTCAGTTGTGACGTGGACCTCTCACTCAGTTGTGACGTGGACCTCTCACTCAGTTGTGACGTGGACCTCTCACTCAGTTGTGACGTGGAGCTCGCTCTCAGTAGTGACGTGGACCTCTCACTCAGTTGTGACGTGGACCTCTCACTCAGTTGTGACGTGGACCACGCTCTCAGTTGTGACGTGGACCTCTCACTCAGTTGTGACGTGGACCTCTCACTCAGTTGTGACGTGGACCTCTCACTCAGTTGTGACGTGGACCTCTCACTCAGTTGTGACGTGGAGCTCGCTCTCAGTTGTGACGTGGACCTCTCACTCAGTTGTGACGTGGACCTCTCACTCAGTTGTGACGTGGACCTCGCTCTCAGTTGTGACGTGGACCTCTCACTCAGTTGTGACGTGGACCTCGCTCTCAGTTGTGACGTGGACCTCTCACTCAGTTGTGACGTGGACCTCTCACTCAGTTGTGATGTGGACCTCTCACTCATTTGTGACGTGGAGCTCGCTCTCAGTTGTGACGTGGACCTCTCACTCAGTTGTGACGTGGACCTCTCACTCAGTTGTGATGTGGACCTCTCACTCATTTGTGACGTGGACCTCTCACTCTGTGACGTGGACCTCGCTCTGTCAAGACGTGACTAGTGTATTCTCCGGTCTTAGCTACCTGAGATTGTGATGATGGCTTCCTTCAACTACGAGCAGCTATATCTTCAGCTTAAGGCAGAGTTAATAGAAGCAAGAAGAGAAATTCAACGACTGAAAGGTACTTGCAAGGATTATCCGCAGAATAATATCGTCGATGATCGTACCAACGAATGCCAGTTGGAACTGAGAGGACGAAGCTGACACTGAAGAAATTCCAAGAGACTTCTGTGTAAATCAGCAACTCCTTTTCCTTGTTATCAGACGAATGTGAATCGACCATCCAAGATTTTCCAACGAAGACAGTTCCAACAAGGACCATTGTTAACGATAAAGTGAAGACAGCCAGTGAAATCATCCCAGTGAAGACCATCTCTACAAAAACCGTGGAGAACTTCATGCACACCGCCAGTCAAGGTGTTCGTGTTTTAGTTGGGGACAGTCAGGTTAGGTTTATGGATAGGGTGTTTCGTCTTAGAGAGAGGAAGAAGAGGCAGAGCGTATGTTTTCCTGAGGCTGGGATGAAGGATATTGTTAGCCATCTGGACGACATCATGAGAGGTAACGGGAGCGATCTTATTATTTGTCTCTGTGTTGGAGGCAATCATATTGGCAGATGTAGGAGTGAGGACCCGATTAGCAGGTATAAGTCAGCAATAGACATAACTAGGAAGAAAAGAGATCACCCTGTGATATGTGGCATTTTGCCGAGGAGAAAAGTTGGAAATGAATGTTGTCCAGGGTAACTGGAGTTAATTGCTGGCTGGACAGAAATGACATACATGACAGGGATGGGGTTCACTTATCTAGGTCTGGGGGGGTCACTGGCTAATGCAGTGGAGAGAGCTGTTAGGGCTTTAAACTAGAAATAGCTAGTGGCTTGGGTTTTTTGTGGAAAAGCAAAAATTCTCAGTGTAGCGACAGTGTGAGTTTTAGGGAAACCAGCTATAGGCAGAATGAGGCAGAGTTACACAAATAACCCACATATTGAAGAGAGGAGCTTGCGACGACGTTTCGGTCCGACTTGAACCATTTACAAAGTCACACTAACGAGAAGTAGAGCAGGACGGGTATATATAGGCAGGTAGTCGGCGTAAGCTCCTCTCTTCTATGTGCGGGTTATTTGTGTATCGTTCCAGTCACGGTATTGTGCCTTTTTTTGTTATTATTGAGGCAGAGTTATTGGTGAATATTGGAAAGCCAGTGGCACTGTGCGATAAGGACAGTAACAGGTATAGTGAAGGAACAGAAATCAGCTAGAAATAAGATGGACTAGTTGAGATTAGTTGCAAGTGCGGGTAACATTGATGTATTTGCCATAAATGAAACATGGTTTAACATGAAAAATCGGGACATGTCTGCTGAATGTCATATTCAGTTTTTTTAATTGTTCCAAGTAGATAGAAGTATTGGAAAGGGGGGTGGAGTGGCACTCTATGTCCGAGATCACTTGAATTGCTGCATAAAAACGAGTATAAAGCACGAAATAACACACGCAGAGTCTCTCTGGGTAGAATTTTCAGAGGCTCATGAATAATTAATTTTAGGGATGATATACCGTCCCCCAAACTTGGATAGGAACCAAGCAAGACTACTTTGGGAGGGAACTGTTAGGGCCACAAGGGACGATAATGTAGTATTCGAGGGGACATTAACTTAGATTCATCTGAATTCCTTGATTGGGAATTGAGTCTAACGATTTCATAGGGTGAGTTGAGGATTTTATTTTAAATCAGTTTGTTACAAAACCTACAAGGGGAAATAACCTGCTTGACTTGGTTCTGGCCAACAAAGAAGCCTATGTTAATAATTCAGAAATTACAGAGGAACTTGGCACAAGCGACCACAAATCAATTACCTTTACCATTAAATGGAAGTATGATAATAGAAATAATTCAGTGACAGTCCCAGATTTTCGCTTAGCAGATTACAATGGGTTTAGAGAACATTGGGGGTAACGAAGAGATCTATCAATACGATAGTTTCCTAAGCACTATACATGCTGTGATAAACGGTTTGAAAACCGACAAGTAGAAGACTGAGACACTTATGCAACATATGGGAATCTTTATTGAGGAAACGTTTCGCCACATAGTGGCTTCATCAGTCTAATACAAAGCAGAAAGGTTTAAGGAGAGGAGGAGTTTGAGGTGTTAAAGAAAGTGGCAGCTCATGGCATTGGGGAAAAAGTGCTGTCATGGATCGAAGCATGGCTAACCAACAGGAAGCAGAGAGTGTGCAGAAATGGAGTAAAATCTGAGCAGGGATCTGTAACAAGTGGCATTCCACAGGGATCAAGTTTAGGTTCATCGTTGGTTACAATATACATTAATGACGAGGGAATGACTAGTGATATGAGCAAATTCGTTGACAGGTAGGCTAATTGGTGCAAAGGAAAATATTATTGAGCGTCAAGAGGATTTAGATAAACTCAAGTCGTGGTCAGTAAAGTAGCAGAAGCAGTATACTGTAGACAAATGCTAAGTTCTGAAGCTCGGGAATGCCCATAACCCTAGCGCTTATAAACTAAATAATGTAGAACTTAGCCATACAGAATGGGAAAAGGACTTGAGGATTTGATAAATGGCTTTGAAAACCGACAAGTTGAAGATTGAGACACTTATGCAACGTATGGGAATCTTTATTTAGGAAACGTTTCGCCACACAGTGGCTTCATCAGTCCAATACAAAGAAGAACGGTGTAAAAAGAAAAGGAGTTTGAGGTAATCAGTCCCTCAGCCTGGAATCGATGTGTTTAGTCCATCAGTCTTGAAGAAAGTACAGCAAATGGCCGGAGAAGTGGCTTACATACTGTTGTACATAAATAGTAGACAGTACCGACAAGATGAGGAATTAGATACATGTGCAACATCTGGGTATCTTTATTTGAAGACCTTTCAACATCCAGTGACTTTATCAGTACAATACAAGGACATAATGTGAAGAATGTAGAACTATGAAGATTTGTAAAATTCTTCACCTGTCGCCAGTATATAAGCACCAAGCTCCATGACCGCGCTTCAGTTCCTTCAAGACTACGGTGATCTTCACCAACTTCAAGGCTGAGGGACAGATTATATCATCTTTTGTATATAATTCTTCACATTATGTCCTCGTATTGTACTGTTAAAGCCACTGGTTGGCGAGACGTCTACAGATGTCTACAGATCAAGGTCCCAGGACCGAAACGTTTTCTAATAAATATGTCATAGTGTTTGCTTACGTGTCTTTCTAAACCAACAGATAAAGATACCCAGATGCTGCACATGTGTCTAATTCCTTATCTTGTCTTTATTGTATACCATTCATGTACATGTCAGACACTGCAACATCATGGAGTCTTAGTACAGAGGACATCTACACTACCTTCTTTCTTATTTCTGGCCCATTCCTTGGATATAAACTACTTCCACTGGGGATTCCAGCCTACCAGTGACAATGCCGTCGTCTGCTGCACGTCCCTTCCCACCTGATGAATTAAACACATGTGCAACATCTGGGAATCTTTAATTGTAGACGTCTCGCCAACCAGTGTCTATAGCAATACAATACTATAATGTGAAGAATTATATACAAAAGATGATGTAATCAGTCCTTCAGTCTTGTAGTTGATGAAGAGCACCGTGGTTTTGAAGCACCGTAGTTTTGAAGCACCGTAGTTTTGAAGCACCGTAGTTTTGAAGCACCGTAGTTTTGAAGCACCGTGGTTTTGAAGCACCGTAGTTTTGAAGCACCGTAGTTTTGAAGCACCGTAGTTTTGAAGCACCGTGGTTTTGAAGCACCGTAGTTTTGAAGCACCGTAGTTTTGAAGCACCGTAGTTTTGAAGCACCGTAGTTTTGAAGCACCGTAGTTTTGAAGCACCGTGGTTTTGAAGCACCGTGGTTTTGAAGCACCGTAGTTTTGAAGCACCGTAGTTTTGAAGCACCGTAGTTTTGAAGCACCGTAGTTTTGAAGCACCGTAGTTTTGAAGCACCGTAGTTTTGAAGCACCGTAGTTTTGAAGCACCGTGGTTTTGAAGCACCGTGGTTTTGAAGCACCGTAGTTTTGAAGCACCGTAGTTTTGAAGCACCGTAGTTTTGAAGCACCGTAGTTTTGAAGCACCGTGGTTTTGAACCACCGTAGTTTTGAAGCACCGTGGTTTTGAAGCACCGTAGTTTTGAAGCACCGTAGTTTTGAAGCACCGTAGTTTTGAAGCACCGTAGTTTTGAAGCACCGTAGTTTTGAAGCACCGTAGTTTTGAAGCACCGTAGTTTTGAAGCACCGTGGTTTTGAAGCACCGTAGTTTTGAAGCACCGTAGTTTTGAAGCACCGTAGTTTTGAAGCACCGTGGTTTTGAAGCACCGTAGTTTTGAAGCACCGTAGTTTTGAAGCACCATAGTTTTGAAGCACCATAGTTTTGAAGCACCGTAGTTTTGAAGCACCGTAGTTTTGAAGCACCGTAGTTTTGAAGCACCGTAGTTTTGAAGCACCATAGTTTTGAAGCACCATAGTTTTGAAGCACCGTAGTTTTGAAGCACCATAGTTTTGAAGCACCATAGTTTTGAAGCACCGTAGTTTTGAAGCACCATAGTTTTGAAGCACCATAGTTTTGAAGCACCGTAGTTTTGAAGCACCATAGTTTTGAAGCACCATAGTTTTGAAGCACCGTAGTTTTGAAGCACCGTAGTTTTGAAGCACCGTAGTTTTGAAGCACCATAGTTTTGAAGCACCATAGTTTTGAAGCACCGTAGTTTTGAAGCACCATAGTTTTGAAGCACCATAGTTTTGAAGCACCATAGTTTTGAAGCACCATAGTTTTGAAGCACCATAGTTTTGAAGCACCGTAGTTTTGAAGCACCATAGTTTTGAAGCACCATAGTTTTGAAGCACCATAGTTTTGAAGCACCATAGTTTTGAAGCACCATAGTTTTGAAGCACCATAGTTTTGAAGCACCGTAGTTTTGAAGCACCATAGTTTTGAAGCACCGTAGTTTTGAAGCACCATAGTTTTGAAGCACCGTAGTTTTGAAGCACCATAGTTTTGAAGCACCATAGTTTTGAAGCACCATAGTTTTGAAGCACCGTAGTTTTGAAGCACCATAGTTTTGAAGCACCATAGTTTTGAAGCACCATAGTTTTGAAGCACCATAGTTTTGAACCACCATAGTTTTGAAGCACCATAGTTTTGAAGCACCCGTAGTTTTGAAGCACCATAGTTTTGCACCATAGTTTTGAAGCACCATAGTTTTGAAGCACAATAGTTTTGAAGCACCATAGTTTTGAAGCACCATAGTTTTGAAGCACCGTGGTTTTGAAGCACCGTAGTTTTGAAGCACCGTGGTTTTGAAGCACCATAGTTTTGAAGCACCATAGTTTTGAAGCACCGTAGTTTTGAAGCACCATAGTTTTGAAGCACCGTGGTTTTGAAGCACTGTAGTTTTGAAACACCATAGTTTTGAAGCACCATAGTTTTGAAGCACCGTGGTTTTGAAGCACCGTAGTTTTGAAGCACCATAGTTTTCAAGCACCGTAGTTTTGAAGCACCTTAGTTTTGAAGCACCGTAGTTTTGAAGCACCGTAGTTTTGAAGCACCATAGTTTTGAAGCACCGTAGTTTTGAAGCACCGTAGTTTTGAAGCACCGTAGTTTTGAAGCACCGTAGTTTTGAAGCACCGTGGTTTTGAAGCACCATAGTTTTGAAGCACCATAGTTTTGAAGCACCGTAGTTTTGAAGCACCGTAGTTTTGAAGCACCACAGTTTTGAAGCACCATAGTTTTGAAGCACCATAGTTTTGAAGCACCGTGGTTTTGAAGCACCGTGGTTTTGAAGCACCATAGTTTTGAAGCACCGTGGTTTTGAAGCACCATAGTTTTGAAGCACCATAGTTTTGAAGCACCGTAGTTTTGAAGCACCGTAGTTTTGAAGCACAATAGTTTTGAAGCACCGTAGTTTTGAAGCACCATAGTTTTGAAGCACCGTAGTTTTGAAGCACCGTAGTTTTGAAGCACCGTAGTTTTGAAGCACCATAGTTTTGAAGCACCGTAGTTTTGAAGCACCGTAGTTTTGAAGCACCGTAGTTTTGAAGCACCGTAGTTTTGAAGCACCAAAGTTTTGAAGCACCAGAGTTTTGAAGCACCGTAGTTTTGAAGCACCGTAGTTTTGAAGCACCATAGTTTTGAAGCACCGTAGTTTTGAAGCACCGTTGTTTTGAAGCACCGTGGTTTTGAAGCACCATAGTTTTGAAGCACCATAGTTTTGAAGCACCATAGTTTTGAAGCACTGTAGTTTTGAAGCACCGTAGTTTTGAAGCACCATAGTTTTGAAGCATCGTAGTTTTGAAGCACCGTAGTTTTGAAGCATCGTAGTTTTGAAGCACCGTAGTTTTGAAGCACCATAGTTTTGAAGCACCATAGTTTTGAAGCACCATAGTTTTGAAGCACCATAGTTTTGAAGCACCATAGTTTTGAAGCATCGTAGTTTTGAAGCACCGTAGTTTTGAAGCACCATAGTTTTGAAGCACCATAGTTTTGAAGCACCATAGTTTTGAAGCACCATAGTTTTGAAGCACCGTAGTTTTGAAGCACCGTGGTTTTGAAGCACCATAGTTTTGAAGCACCATAGTTTTGAAGCACCGTGGTTTTGAAGCACCGTGGTTTTGAAGCACCATAGTTTTGAAGCACCATAGTTTTGAAGCACCGTAGTTTTGAAGCACCATAGTTTTGAAGCACCGTGGTTTTGAAGCACCGTAGTTTTGAAGCACCATAGTTTTGAAGCACCGTAGTTTTGAAGCACCGTAGTTTTGAAGCACCGTAGTTTTGAAGCACCATAGTTTTGAAGCACCGTAGTTTTGAAGCACCGTAGTTTTGAAGCACCGTAGTTTTGAAGCACCGAAGTTTTGAAGCACCGTAGTTTTGAAGCACCATAGTTTTGAAGCTCCATAGTTTTGAAGCACCGTAGTTTTGAAGCACCGTAGTTTTGAAGCACCGTAGTTTTGAAGCACCATAGTTTTCAAGCACCGTAGTTTTGAAGCACCGTGGTTTTGAAGCACCGTGGTTTTGAAGCACCATAGTTTTGAAGCACCATAGTTTTGAAGCACCATAGTTTTGAAGCACCGTAGTTTTGAAGCACCGTGGTTTTGAAGCACCATAGTTTTGAAGCACCATAGTTTTGAAGCACCATAGTTTTGAAGCACCATAGTTTTGAAGCACCATAGTTTTGAAGCACCGTGGTTTTGAAGCACCGTAGTTTTGAAGCACCGTGGTTTTGAAGCACCATAGTTTTGAAGCACCATAGTTTTGAAGCACCGTAGTTTTGAAGCACCATAGTTTTGAAGCACCGTGGTTTTGAAGCACTGTAGTTTTGAAACACCATAGTTTTGAAGCACCATAGTTTTGAAGCACCGTGGTTTTGAAGCACCGTAGTTTTGAAGCACCATAGTTTTGAAGCACCGTAGTTTTGAAGCACCGTAGTTTTGAAGCACCGTAGTTTTGAAGCACCGTAGTTTTGAAGCACCATAGTTTTGAAGCACCGTAGTTTTGAAGCACCGTAGTTTTGAAGCACCGTAGTTTTGAAGCACCGTAGTTTTGAAGCACCGTGGTTTTGAAGCACCATAGTTTTGAAGCACCATAGTTTTGAAGCACCGTAGTTTTGAAGCACCGTAGTTTTGAAGCACCATAGTTTTGAAGCACCATAGTTTTGAAGCACCATAGTTTTGAAGCACCGTAGTTTTGAAGCACCGTAGTTTTGAAGCACCGTAGTTTTGAAGCACCATAGTTTTGAAGCACCGTAGTTTTGAAGCACCGTGGTTTTGAAGCACCGTGGTTTTGAAGCACCGTAGTTTTGAAGCACCGTGGTTTTGAAGCACCGTGGTTTTGAAGCACCGTGGTTTTGAAGCACCGTGGTTTTGAAGCACCGTGGTTTTGAAGCACCGTGGTTTTGAAGCACCGTGGTTTTGAAGCACCGTGGTTTTGAAGCACCGTGGTTTTGAAGCACCGTGGTTTTGAAGCACCAAAGTTTTGAAGCACCGTAGTTTTGAAGCACCGTGGTTTTGAAGCACCGTGGTTTTGAAGCACCGTAGTTTTGAAGCACCGTAGTTTTGAAGCACCATAGTTTTGAAGCACCGTAGTTTTGAAGCACCGTAGTTTTGAAGCACCGTAGTTTTGAAGCACCGTAGTTTTGAAGCACCGTAGGTTTGAAGCACCGTAGTTTTGAAGCACCGTAGTTTTGAAGCACCGTAGTTTTGAAGCACCGTAGTTTTGAAGCACCGTAGTTTTGAAGCACCATAGTTTTGAAGCACCGTAGTTTAGAAGCACCATAGTTTTGACGCACCATAATTTTGAAGCACCGTAGTTTTGAAGCACCGTAGTATTGAAGCACCGTAGTTTTGAAGCACCATAGTTTTGAAGCACCGTAGTTTCGAAGCACCGTAGTTTTGAAGCACCGTAGTTTTGAAGCACCATAGTTTTGAAGCACCATAGTTTTGACGCACCATAATTTTGAAGCACCGTAGTTTTGAAGCACTATAGTTTTGAAGCCCGTAGTTTTGAAGCACCATAGTTTTGAAGCACCATAGTTTTGAAGCACCGTAGTTTTGAAGCACCGTAGTTTTGAAGCACCGTAGTTTTGAAGCACCGTAGTTTTGAAGCACCGTAGTTTTGAAGCACCATAGTTTTGAAGCACCATAGTTTTGAAGCACCGTAGTTTTGAAGCACCGTAGTTTTGAAGCACCGTAGTTTTGAAGCACCATAGTTTTGAAGCACCGAAGTTTTGAAGCACCATAGTTTTGAAGCACCATAGTTTTGAAGCACCGTGGTTTTGAAGCACCGTAGTTTTGAAGCACCGTAGTTTTGAAGCACCGTAGTTTTGAAGCACCATAGTTTTGAAGCACCATAGTTTTGAAGCACCGTAGTTTTGAAGCACCGTAGCTTTGAAGCACCGTAGTTTTGAAGCAGCGTAGTTTTGAAGCACCGTAGTTTTGAAGCACCATAGTTTTGAAGCACAATAGTTTTGAAGCACCGTGGTTTTGAAGCACCGTGGTTTTGAAGCACCGTGGTTTTGAAGCACCGTAGTTTTGAAGCACCATAGTTTTGAAGCACCGTAGTTTTGAAGCACTGTAGTTTTGAAGCACCGTAGTTTTGAAGCACCGTAGTTTTGAAGCACCGTAGTTTTGAAGCACCGTAGTTTTGAAGCACCATAGTTTTGAAGCACCATAATTTTGAAGCACCGTAGTTTTGAAGCACCGTAGTTTTGAAGCACCGTAGTTTTGAAGCACCGTAGTTTTGAAGCACCGTAGTTTTGAAGCACCATAGTTTTGAAGCACCATAGTTTTGAAGCACCATAGTTTTGACACACCATAATTTTGAAGCACCGTAGTTTTGAAGCACCATAGTTTTGAAGCACCATAGTTTTGAAGCACCATAGTTTTGATGCACCATAATTTTGAAGCACCGTAGTTTTGAAGCACCGTAGTTTTGAAGCACCATAGTTTTGAAGCACCATAGTTTTGAAGCACCGTAGTTTTGAAGCACCATAGTTTTGAAGCACCATAGTTTTGACGCACCATAATTTTGAAGCACCGTAGTTTTGAAGCACCGTAGTTTTGAAGCACCGTAGTTTTGAAGCACCATAGTTTTGAAGCACCATAGTTTTGAAGCACCATAATTTTGAAGCACCGTAGTTTTGAAGCACCGTAGTTTTGAAGCACCGTAGTTTTGAAGCACCATAGTTTTGAAGCACCATAGTTTTGAAGCACCATAATTTTGAAGCACCGTAGTTTTGAAGCACCGTGGTTTTGAAGCACCGTAGTTTTGAAGCACCGTAGTTTTGAAGCACCGTAGTTTTGAAGCACCGTAGTTTTGAAGCACCGTAGTTTTGAAGCACTGTAGTTTTGAAGCACCGTAGTTTTTAAGCATTGTAGTTTTGAAGCACCGTAGTTTTGAAGCACCATAGTTTTGAAGCACCGTAGTTTTGAAGCACCGTGGTTTTGAAGCACCGTAGTTTTGAAGCACCATAGTTTTGAAGCACCGTAGTTTTGAAGCACCGTGGTTTTGAAGCACCGTAGTTTTGAAGCACCATACTTTTGAAGCACCGTAGTTTTGAAGCACCGTAGTTTTGAAGCACCGTGGTTTTGAAGCACAGTAGTTTTGAAGCAACGTGGTTTTGAAGCACCGTAGTTTTGAAGCACCGTGGTTTTGAAGCACCGTGGTTTTGAAGCACCGTAGTTTTGAAGTACCGTGGTTTTAAAGCACCGTGGTTTTGAAGCACCATAATTTTGAAGCACCGTAGTTTTGAAGCACCGTAGTTTTGAAGCACCGTGGTTTTGAAGCACCGTGGTTTTGAAGCACCGTGGTTTTGAAGCACCGTAGTTTTGAAGCACCATAGTTTTGAAGCACCGTAGTTTTGAAGCACCATAGTTTTGAAGCACCGTAGTTTTGAAGCACCATAGTTTTGAAGCACCGTAGTTTTGAAGCACCGTGGTTTTGAAGCACCGTAGTTTTGAAGCAGCGTAGTTTTGAAGCACCGTAGTTTTGAAGCACCATAGTTTTGAAGCACCGTAGTTTTGAAGCACCGTGGTTTTGAAGCACCGTGGTTTTGAAGCACCGTGGTTTTGAAGCACCGTTGTTTTGAAGCACCATAGTTTTGAAGCACCATAGTTTTGAAGCACCATAGTTTTGATGCACCATAATTTTGAAGCACCGTAGTTTTGAAGCACCGTAGTTTTGAAGCACTGTAGTTTTGAAGCACCATAGTTTTGAAGCACCATAGTTTTGAAGCACCATAATTTTGAAGCACCGTAGTTTTGAAGCACCGTAGTTTTGAAGCACCGTAGTTTTGAAGCACCGTAGTTTTGAAGCACCGTAGTTTTGAAGCACCGTAGTTTTGGAGCACCATAGTTTTGAAGCACCATAGTTTTGAAGCACCGTAGTTTTGAAGCACCGTAGTTTTGAAGCACCGTAGTTTTGAAGCACCGTAGTTTTGAAGCACCATAGTTTTGAAGCACCATAGTTTTGAAGCACCGTAGTTTTGAAGCACCATAGTTTTGAAGCACCATAGTTTTGAAGCACCATAGTTTTGAAGCACCATAGTTTTGAAGCACCATAGTTTTGAAGCACCATAGTTTTGAAGCACCATAGTTTTGAAGCACCGTAGTTTTGAAGCACCGTAGTTTTGAGGCACCGTAGTTTTGAAGCACCGTAGTTTTGAAGCACCATAGTTTTGAAGCACCATAGTTTTGAAGCACCATAGTTTTGAAGCACCATAGTTTTGAAGCACCATAGTTTTGAAGCACCATAGTTTTGAACCACCATAGTTTTGAAGCACCATAGTTTTGAAGCACCGTAGTTTTGAGCTCCATGACTGTGCTTCAGGAGTACTGCATCAGACCTGTTAACACAAGCTAATGAAACACTGAGACACTTATGCCTGGTTGATCAGGCTCTGATCCACCAGGAGGCCTGGTCACAGACCGGGCCGCGGGGGCGTTGACCCCCGGAACTCTCTCCAGGTAAACTCCAGGTATGGGTATCTTTACTGAGGAAACGTTTGGACGAAGACCTACTTACACTAGTGGATGGTTCCACTGTTACTCCGCTTCCTCCTGTTTCTGGATGGTTCCACTGTTACTCCGCTTCCTCCTGTTTCTGGATGGTTCCACTGTTACTCCGCTTCCTCCTGTTTCTGGATGGTTCCACTGTTACTCCGCTTCCTCCTGTTTCTGGATGGTTCCACTGTTACTCCGCTTCCTCCTGTTTCTGGATGGTTCCACTCTTACTCCGCTTCCTCCTGTTTCTTGATGGTTCCACTGTTACTCCGCTTCCTCCTGTTTCTGGATGGTTCCACTGTTACTCCGCTTCCTCCTGTTTCTGGATGGTTCCACTGTTACTCCGCTTCCTCCTGTTTCTGGGTGGTTCCACTGTTACTCCGCTTCCTCCTGTTTCTGGATGGTTCCACTGTTACTCCGCTTCCTCCTGTTTCTGGATGGTTCCACTCTTACTCCGCTTCCTCCTGTTTCTGGATGGTTCCACTGTTACTCCGCTTCCTCCTGTTTCTGGATGGTTCCACTGTTACTCCGCTTCCTCCTGTTTCTGGATGGTTCCACTGTTACTCCGCTTCCTCCTGTTTCTGGATGGTTCCACTGTTACTCCGCTTCCTCCAGTTTCTGGATGGTTCCACTGTTACTCCGCTTCCTCCTGTTTCTGGATGGTTCCACTGTTACTCCGCTTCCTCCTGTTTCTGGATGGTTCCACTGTTACTCCGCTTCCTCCTGTTTCTGGATGGTTCCACTGTTACTCCGCTTCCTCCTGTTTCTGGGTGGTTCCACTGTTACTCCGCTTCCTCCTGTTTCTGGATGGTTCCACTGTTACTCCGCTTCCTCCTGTTTCTGGATGGTTCCACTGTTACTCCGCTTCCTCCTGTTTCTGGATGGTTCCACTGTTACTCCGCTTCCTCCTGTTTCTGGATGGTTCCACTGTTACTCCGCTTCCTCCTGTTTCTGGATGGTTCCACTGTTACTCCGCTTCCTCCTGTTTCTGGATGGTTCCACTGTTACTCCGCTTCCTCCTGTTTCTGGATGGTTCCACTCTTACTCCGCTTCCTCCTGTTTCTGGATGGTTCCACTGTTACTCCGCTTCCTCCTGTTTCTGGGTGGTTCCACTGTTACTCCGCTTCCTCCTGTTTCTGGATGGTTCCACTGTTACTCCGCTTCCTCCTGTTTCTGGATGGTTCCACTGTTACTCCGCTTCCTCCTGTTTCTGGATGGTTCCACTGTTACTCCGCTTCCTCCTGTTTCTGGATGGTTCCACTGTTACTCCGCTTCCTCCTGTTTCTGGATGGTTCCACTGTTACTCCGCTTCCTCCTGTTTCTGGATGGTTCCACTCTTACTCCGCTTCCTCCTGTTTCTGGATGGTTCCACTGTTACTCCGCTTCCTCCTGTTTCTGGATGGTTCCACTGTTACTCCGCTTCCTCCTGTTTCTGGATGGTTCCACTGTTACTCCGCTTCCTCCTGTTTCTGGATGGTTCCACTCTTACTCCGCTTCCTCCTGTTTCTGGATGGTTCCACTGTTACTCCGCTTCCTCCTGTTTCTGGATGGTTCCACTGTTACTCCGCTTCCTCCTGTTTCTGGATGGTTCCACTGTTACTCCGCTTCCTCCTGTTTCTGGATGGTTCCTCTGTTACTCCGCTTCCTCCAGTTTCTGGATGGTTCCACTGTTACTCCGCTTCCTCCTGTTTCTGGATGGTTCCACTGTTACTCCGCTTCCTCCTGTTTCTGGATGGTTTCACTGTTACTCCGCTTCCTCCTGTTTCTGGATGGTTCCACTGTTACTCCGCTTCCTCCTGTTTCTGGATGGTTCCACTGTTACTCCACTTCCTCCTGTTTCTGGATGGTTCCACTGTTACTCCGCTTCCTCCTGTTTCTGGATGGTTCCACTGTTACTCCGCTTCCTCCTGTTTCTGGATGGTTCCACTCTTACTCCGCTTCCTCCTGTTTCTGGATGGTTCCACTGTTATTCCGCTTCCTCCTGTTTCTGGATGGTTCCACTGTTACTCCGCTTCCTCCTGTTTCTGGATGGTTCCACTGTTACTCCGCTTCCTCCTGTTTCTGGATGGTTCCACTGTTACTCCGCTTCCTCCTGTTTGTGGATGGTTCCACTGTTACTCCGCTTCCTCCTGTTTCTGGATGGTTCCACTGTTACTCCGCTTCCTCCTGTTTCTGGATGGTTCCACTGTTACTCCGCTTCCTCCTGTTTCTGGATGGTTCCACTGTTACTCCGCTTCCTCCTGTTTCTGGATGGTTCCACTGTTACTCCGCTTCCTCCTGTTTCTGGATGGTTCCACTGTTACTCCGCTTCCTCCTGTTTCTGGATGGTTCCACTCTTACTCCGCTTCCTCCTGTTTCTGGATGGTTCCACTGTTACTCCGCTTCCTCCTGTTTCTGGATGGTTCCACTGTTACTCCGCTTCCTCCTGTTTCTGGATGGTTCCACTGTTACTCCGCTTCCTCCTGTTTCTGGATGGTTCCACTGTTACTCCGCTTCCTCCTGTTTCTGGATGGTTCCACTGTTACTCCGCTTCCTCCTGTTTCTGGATGGTTCCACTGTTACTCCGCTTCCTCCTTTTTCTGGATGGTTCCACTGTTACTCCGCTTCCTCCTGTTTCTGGATGGTTCCACTGTTACTCCACTTCCTCCTGTTTCTGGATGGTTCCACTGTTACTCCGCTTCCTCCTGTTTCTGGATGGTTCCACTGTTACTCCGCTTCCTCCTGTTTCTGGATGGTTCCACTGTTACTCCGCTTCCTCCTGTTTCTGGATGGTTCCACTGTTACTCCGCTTCCTCCTGTTTCTGGATGGTTCCACTGTTACTCCGCTTCCTCTTGTTTCTACTCACCTGACTACAGTATATAAGCCACTTCTCCGTCCATATGCTGTACTTTCTTCAAGACTGATGGACTGAACACATCGATTCCAGGCTGAGGGACTGATTACCTCAAACTCCTCCTCTCCTTACATCGTTCTTCTTTGTATTTGACTGATGAAGTCATTGTTTGGCGAAATGTTTCCTCAGTAAAGATTCCCATATGTTGCATAAGTGTTTCATTTTTCAACATGTCGGTTTTCTAAACTATTTATCACACAAGCTAGTCAGGTCCAACTCACACCCACTCATGTATTTATCCAACCTATTTTTAAAACAGTGACGTTACTTATGAGTTTGTTCCACTCATCCACAACTATTACCAAACCAATGTTTTCCTATATCTTTTCTGAATCTAAATTATTCCAACTTGAAACCATTGTTGCGAGTTCTGTCTTGGTTAAATATTTTTAGCACGTTATTTACATCTCCTTTATTTATTCCTGCTTTCCATTTATACATCTCAAATATATACCCCCCTAATTCTATACCTTTCTAGAGAGTGCAGATTCAGGACCCTCAGTTTATCCTCATAGGGAAGATTTCTGATAAATGGGATCAACTTTGTCCTCCTTTGTTCGTTTTCAAGTGTATTTACGTCCATTCTGTAACACGGTGACCAGAACTGTGCGGTATAATTTAAATGAGGCCTAACCAAAGATATATAAAGCTGAAGAACAACCTGGGAATTTTTATTGTTTACACTTGATATGAAGCCAAGAATTCTGTTCAATTTATTGCGAACACTTATGCACTGTTGTCTTGGTTTCAGTTTACTGCTAACCAGAAATCTTAAAATCTCTTTCTTGATATTAAGATCTACATTATTTAGTTTATAAGTGTCATGGTTATTTTGCTTTCCAACGCTTAGAACTTTGCATTTGTCTATGTTAAAATGCATGTGCCATTTCGCCGACCACTTCATCAATCTATTCAGATATTTCTGGAGTACTCTAATGTCCTCTTCAAAATGAATTCGACCGCCCATTTTGGTGTCATCAGCAAACTTGCTTATGCCGCTATTTATACCCTCATCTATATCGTTTATATAAATTGTGAACAACAAAGGGCTCAACACTGACCCCTGCGGAACACCGCTTGTAGGGCGCCCACATTCTCATTTCTTTCCATTTATGCAAACTCTCGGTTGTCTATCTGTCAGCCACTTCTCTATCGAGGAAAAAATTTCTCCTATTTCTTAAGCCTCACTTTCCTCAATAGCCTCCAGTGTGAAATTATATCAGAAGAATTATTGAAGTCCATATACACAATATCATATTCATTATCATGATCTACCTCCTCAAATACCTTACTTAAAAAAATTAGTAAATTCGTAAGGTAGGAATGCCCCCTTTGTAAAACCGTGCTAAATTCCATCAGTTTTCCCACTAAGGTGGTTAGGCTTATTGTCAATAGTTTGAAACTAAGGACCTGTCTCATGCTTTGTAGATAAGTGTGATTTTTGCAATTATCCATTTATCTGGTACTATGCCAGTTCGTTGAGATATGTTGAAAATACTAGCCAAAAGTTCACTAGGTTCCACCTTACACTCCTTTAAAACCCTTGTGAACATTTTCTACATAATTTAGTATTTCTGGAATTTCGCTAATATCTTCCTGTGTAAAAACTGAGAGGAAATAAGTCATGAAAATTCTACACATTTCTTTATCACTGTTGGTGAGCTGACCCAAGTTACTTTTGACTGGGCCTATCTTGTCCCTAATCTCTTAATCTTACTTCTATATACCTGAAAGAAACTTTTGGGTAAATCTTCATAACCCCTGCGACTTTATTCTCACAATTTCTTTTGTCTTTTCTTATTCCCTAAGAATAAGCCTTACCTCCATAGCTGGAAAATTTATGGAATCAATAATTGCCAAAGCAATTCGTAGCCATCTTGAAAGGCATAAATTGATTAATGAATATCAACACGGTTTTACAAAGGGGCGTTCCTGTCTTACGAATTTACCAACTTTCTTCACTAAGGTGTTTGAGGAGGTAGATCATGGTAATGCATATGATATTGTGTATATGGACTTCAATAAGGCTTTCGATAGAGTTCCACATCAGAGGCTATTGAGGAAACTTAGGGGACAAGGAATAGGAGGAGAAATTTTTTTTCCTGGGTAGAGGCATGGCTGACAAATAAGCAGTAGAGAGTTTGCATAAATGGGGAGAAATCAGAATGGGGGCACGTCACAAGCGGTGTTCCTCAGGGGTCAGGCCCTTTGTTGTTCACAATTTGCATAAACGACATAAATAAGGGAATAAATAGTGACATAAGCAAATTTGCTGATGACACCGAAATAGGCTGTCCAAGTCATTCTAATGAGGACATCAGAGCATCTAGGATGATTTGAATCGACTGATGCAGTGGTCGGAGAAGCGGCAGATGCAGTTTAATATAGACAAATGCAAAGTTCTAAATGTTGGAAAGGATAATAACCATGCCACATATAAACAAAATAATATAGATCTTAATACTATTGATTGCGAAAAGGATTTAGGAGTTCTAGTTAGCAGTAATCTAAAACCAAGACAACAGTGCACAAGTGTTTGCAATAATGCTAACAGAATCCTTGGCTTCATATCAAGAAGTATAAATAATAGAAGTCCTCAGGTTGTTCTTCAACTCTATATATCTTTGGTTAGGCCTCATTTAGATTATTCAGCACAGTTCTGGTCACCGTATTACAGAATGGATATAAATGCACCGGAAAACGTACAAAGGAGGACGACAATGTTGATCTTATATATCAGAAATCTCCCCTATGAGGATAGACTGAGGGCCCTGAATTTGCACTCTCTAGAAAGGCGTAGAATTAAGGGGGATATGATTAAGGAGTAGAAATGGAAAACAGGAATGAAAAATGGGATTTAAATAGTATGCTAAAAATATCTAGCATAGACAGGACTCACAAGAATGGTTTTAAGTTGGAAAAATTCAGATTCAGGAAGGATATAGGAAAGCACTGGTTTGGTAATATAGTTGTGGATGAGTGGAACAAACTCCCGAGTACCGTCATAGACGCTAAGACGTTGTGTAGTTTTAAAAATAGGTTGGAAAAATACATGAGTGAGTGTGGGTGAGTGAGTTGGACCTGACTAGCTTGTGCTAATAGATCAGATACTGTGCTCCTCCCTTAAGTGAATGTGACCGACCTGATTAGGTTAAGGCATTGGCTTACGCCGGTGGGAGAATTGGACTTGCCTCGCATGGGCCAGTAGGCCTGCTGCAGTGTTTCTTCTTTCTTATGGTCTTATGTTCTTATATTGATTCCTTAACTGCCCTTTTCTCTTTTGATTCGCCTGTAAATGCCCCTTTTTACCAGCGAGATGCATTAATCTATCACTAATCCATTTAAGATCATTTTTGTTTGATCTAATTTCCCTATATGGAACATAGGTACATAGGAACATAGAACTATGCTCTGAAAAATGTCATATTGGCAACCATCACCACCTACCAGACCCATAGTTAAGCCATTCCAATTCAACCCACCCAGGTAATTTCTCAGTCCTATGAAATCAGCTGTCACATGCAAAGAATATGTTACAATTTATTCAGCATGTGTCATACTCCTATATAGGCTGCCTCCCAACCAGCAAACCGGGTGCTGAAGGTTTAACGATCAATAGGGTATCCATCATTAAATCAGTACCTTGGTTCATTGGCCAATCACAGGCAAGCATGCCAAAGCTGAAGCAACGTGGGTCACTTGTGGTAAGCATTGTCAAACTTGCCTAGCTGCTGGTTGAGCACGGTGCACTCTGGCTTCTGCTTTGCCATCTGCCACTGTGATGTTGTACAATTACCATTTCTATCTGTACATATTGTACATACCTGAATACATTTGGTGAAGGCAAATATAAATTATATTCTACTGTTGAGTTTTATTTGCTCTATTTCTCATTACGACCAGGTCTCACAGGCTATTATTACCTGTGTTCGTACTATAGGAGCTCTATCCTGGAGCTGGAGCTGTAGCTGGAGCTAGATCTGGTCTTGGTATTGTTCAGATTGCATCACTGTTGCTTTTGTATTGCCTGTCAGCCTTGGTTCTTTGTGTGTATCTTGCAAGTTGTACTATGCTGTTTCTGCTTGTTGCATGCATTGCAAACAGCGTGTTATAATGGGTTATGCCACCAACACGGGTGAGGCGGCTGGTGTTTGAGTATATTCTCCTAAATCTTCCCAAACCGTCTCTACAGCGTTGCTGGCGAATTGCTCGTTCAGTTGGCATAGAATTCCAACAAGCTCTTACTGCAGCCCAGCTTCGTAACGCTATTCATATCAAACTGAAGGTTGAAGCAACTATGGCACACCAAACTGAAGTATCTCCTGCTACAGGGGATATAAATCGCCGATCTCTGCTTAGATTCTTTCGTAATGTGGGAGGACCAACACCGGAGCAATCAGACCAACAATTTCGTGAAGCAGGTGGTGCACCAGGTTTGTCTCAGGGCGAGTCACCTTCATTGGCACTTGTGTTGGCTAAACTCAATCTCGAAATAATCAGAGAGGAACGTCGTGCTCTTGCAAAAGAGGAGTTTGATAGAAAGAGAGGAGGCAATTTAAGCAGACTGTTGGTGACAACTTTAACATGCAAAAAGCAGTGCCGGTAGTACCTCGTTTTGGTGATTATGAGCCTGAACAATTTTTTGAGGCATCTGAAAATCAGGCTCGTGCACTGAAGTGGCTTGGAAGCATTGAGCAGCACTTGTGCATACAGCATTGTACAGCAAAGCACAGGAGTTCACAGTTGCTTTGGATGATGAAAACTTTGCTGATTATCAGGTCGTTAAAACAATTGTTCTTGGGGCATATCATTGTATTCCCGCTAAATACAAGAGGAATTCAAATTGTGCAAGCGTCAGTTGGGCCAGTCTCATGTAGACTTTGTCAGACAACAAACAAAACATTTCACAAAATGGTAGAAGGTGAGTAGTGTCACCAACTTTACCGATCTTGTTCAGCTGCTTTTGATGGATAACCTGCTGGATCGGAGGTTAGAGTTTTTCTTGAAGATCATTCGTTGACAACTGCATCAGAGGCAGCCAGGCTGACTGACACCTTCGAGGCCAACCGTTCCTAGTCCGAGCAGTTTAATCTTTCTTCCCATCAGCCTGGTATGACTAAAGATCATCGTGGACGAGTCCCTGACTGGAGGATGAAGGGGCAGGGTGAAAGTGAACAACAACGCCAATCAACTCAGTTTTATGGTGAAAAGCGACATCAAACTCACTGTCATCCTGGTGAACAACGTCAGTACACCGAGTGGCGCCAGCCACAATATCAACAGGGAACCAAATTAAAGTATGAGGTAGTATGTTATTGTTGTCGCAAACCCGGTCATGTAAAATCTAACTAACCAAATAGGCCCCAACCATTAGGGAAAATAAGTATAATCCCTTTCGATATGAGCCAGAAAGAAGTAGATGATTGCATGGCACCATATTACGGTACGTGCCACATCTCCCTTCAGGGGAATAATTCTTAATATTACTGATCTTAATACTACTGATTGCGAAAAGGATTTAGGAGTTCTGGTTAGCAGTAACCAAGACAACAGTGCATTAGTGTTCGCAATAAAGCTAACAGAATTCTTGGCTTCATATCTAGAAGTATAAATAATAGGAGTCCTCAGGTTGTTCTTCAACTCTATATATCCTTGGTTAGGCCTCATTTAGACTATGCTGCTCAGTTCTGGTCACCGTATTACAGAATGGATATAAATGCTCTGGAAAACGTACAGAGGAGGATGACAAAGATGATCCCATGTATCAGAAATCTTCCCTATGAGGATAGACTGAGGGCCCTGAATCTGCACTCTCTCTAAAGGCGTAGAATTAGGGGGGATATGATCGAGGTGTATAAATGGAAAACAGGAATAAATAAAGGGTATGTAAATAGAGTGCTGAAAATTTCCAGCTAAGACAGGACTCACAACAATGGTTTCAAGTTGGAAAAATTCAGATTCAGGAAAGATATAGGAAAGCACTGGTTTGGTAATAGAGTTGTGGATGAGTGGAACAAACCCCCGAGTACAGTTATTCAGGCTAAAACGTTGTATAGTGTTAAAAATAGGTTAGATAAATACATGAGTGAGTGTGGGTGGGTGTGAGTTGGATCTGACTAGCTTGTGCTGCTGAGTCTGGTGCCGTGCTCCTTCCTTGAGTGGAGGTGACCAGACTGGGTGGGTCATTGGGCTGGTCCGGGGGGGTCCATGGACCTGCTCCGCTTGGGTCAGTAGGCCTGTTGCAGTGTTCCTTCTTTCTTATGCCAGGTCCTCTTAAATCTAATGAAAAGCCCCCGATCAAGCCTTCCTATTCCAGGGTTGCAGGATTGCAGATATCTCTGTTTCCATGCCCGAGGGACTGTCCTTCCAGGAAGAAGAACGAAGAGATCCTTAAACATCGCTTTTCAGGCAGCCAAGAGTGAATCCCACTCAGATCACCCAGTTAAATATAAAATTAAACACAATCTACTGCTCTGCTGAGAGGCTGGTAAGGAGGCAGGGGGAAACCCAAAATTAGATAGACTGATAATTCCTAAGAAATTCAGGCTACAAATTATGAATATAGCTCACAATTCCTCTGTAGGAGGTCATTTGGGAATTACAAAAACTCTTTATAGAATATTAAAATGAGTTTTACTGGCCAAGAATAAGGTAAACCTGGACACTTCATCCCATACCTGCAAATGGTGAACCTTTTGCAGAGCTAATCATTGATTGTGTGAGACCATTATCTAAAGTAAAATCAGGAAACCAATACTTAGTCACCATAATGGATAAGGCTACTAGGTATCCAGAGGCAGTCAAAATGCGTAGTGTGAACACTAAGGCCATTTTTAATGCTCTTACTAAGTTTATTTCCTATTTTGCTATTCCAAAGTCTGTCCAAAGTTACCAGGGTACTAACTTTACAGCCAAAAGCTTTTAGAGAAGCTTTGACTAGGCTGAATATTAATCATGGCTTATCCACTGCCTATCACCCCCAGTCCCAAGGCGCCTTGGAAAGATTTCATCAGACTTTAAAAACCATGATGAGAACCTTTTGCATTCATTTTCCTTCAGACTGTGATGAATCACTTCCTCTGTTGCTGTTCACAATAAGAGAAACTGTGCAGGAATCAACAAGGTACAGTCCATTTGAGGTAATCTTTGGGCACAATGTACGAGGTTCTCTGCGAGTTCTCAAGGAAGGATGGATGAGAGAAGGCGCCTGTGAAGCAATCTTCAAGGTTGCAGGTGGTGGGCCACCTGCAACCTTGAAGATTGCTAAAGCTAACTTAAAATCTGGCTAAGGCTAACTTAAAATCTGCTCAAAACACTATGGAACAAAGGTATGACAGGCCAAGTTTCGCTGCTTTAATCCAGGAGATAGGGTGCTTGTGCAGGAACCTGTACCTGACCACACCTTGAAAGCTAGATTTATGGAACCAGTGCAAATAATAAATAAAATTTCCGATATAAATTATGTAGTAGTTCCCCTTGATAAACTCACGAAAAGTAAAATTTACCACATTGATCGGATTAAAATGTTTAATAGCCCCACTTAAAGTCTGAGTAATGACTCTGTCCTCTGCCTCTGTAGACGTTCCTGATTCCTTACACGCCCTTCCAGAAATTCAAGTAAAACTCCTTAACTCGGTCCTCCTCCTGGACACTAGCTCTTTAATGTTGGGACTTTCTACTCTAAAATTAGGACTTTCAGGATTAGCTCTACAGAGCTAATCCTGAAAAGCAGAGGCTACTTCAGCAGGTTTTAGCATTTCTGTTAGAATATGGACTAGTGGAGGAGGAGTCCAGTCCGTGGGCTTCACCGAACATCCTTGTTAAGATGTCTGATCTAGGTTTTTGAATGTGTACAGACTACCATAATGTGAATGAGGTCACTGTTCCAGATACTTTCTTCCACATTTGGATGATGTAGTGGACTTTGTGGGTAAAGCTCTTTTTGTTTCCAAACTAGACCTCCTTAAACGTTACTATCAGGCACCTCTGACAGATAATTCCAGGTCATTATCAATATACAATAACCCATTCAGAATGCAGAACTCACCGGCCACATCCAGAGGCTGATCCATCAGACTACTATATAAAGAACTTGACGGCATGACAGCTTATTTGGACGATATAGTAGTACTTTCTGATATATGGGGCCAGCATGTTTCCCGACTTAAGATTCTCTTTGAGAGGTTTGAGAGTTTCTAGTTAACTGTAAATTTATCTAAGTCGACATCTGGCCAGTCTACTATTACTTTTTTTGGATATGAAGTAAGTAGTGGTAAAGTGACCCCTAAATTAGCTAAAGTTCTTGCCATTAAGATTTACCCAGCATTTCATAATAGGAAATCCCTCCAAAGTTTTTAGGGATGGTAGGTTTCTACAGACGCTTCTGTAAGAACTTGACAGATGTTGTGGTCTGTCTAACCTCTCTTACCAGTCAGAAATAGAAATTTCAAGGGAGTCCAGAGTGTCAAGAAGCATTTAACAAAGCCATATGGCTACTTTGTACTGCACCTATTCTCCTGTCAACCTTTTTTTCAAAACTTTTTGTGCTAGAGGTTGCTACATGCAAGTCAGGGGTGGAGGCCGTACTCCTGCAGAAATATGGGGCAGAGTAGTTGCAGCCTGTCGCTTACTTCTCTGCCAAGCATCCAGCTCACCAAAAGACTTACGCCACCATAGAGAAAGAAGCCCTTGCTCTGACACATTCATTGGAACATATTGAGGTATTCGTGGGGCAGTCGTCCCAGGTGGTCATTGTCTACAGTGATCACAATCCTCTAGTCTACCTGAACACCATGAAAAACCACAATACCAATCTGATGAGATGGAATCTCAGACTGCAACACCTATAATATTTGAATCGTACTTATTGCTGGCAAGCAAAATGTGCTGGCAGATGCTCTTTCCAATGTTTAAGTTAGGATGTTTTTTTTCCCTTTATAAATATGTTGTTCATGAAATGATGTTGGTATGTTGGTTTATTTTAGTGAAGGGACATTCTGCTGCCATCCACAGGTGTCTTGAACCACCGTTAGTCTTACTGTCTGCTGTCTCGCTCTAGGGTAGAGTCTGACTTCGAATCTCTAGAGAAAGTTGAGCCCTATCTAATGAGTTGGATGGTTGAGAGGAAAGGAGGTTCCTATTATTGTTCGTTGCCATGGCAGCACGCTACCCATGGAGGTGGAAGCCTAGTCCTGGCTATTACAGCCTTTTTTGGGTGGGGGTGTGGCATGCTAAGAGTATATTACATTTTATTTGGCATATGTTACATTCCCATATAGGCTGCCTCCCAACCAGCGAACCTGGTGCTAAGGTTTAACAATCAATAGGGTACCCATCGTTAAATCAGTACTTTGACTCATTGGCCAATCACAGGCAAGCCCACCAAAACTGAAGCAACGTGGTTCACTTGTGGTAAGCATTGACAGACTTGCCTGAGATGCTGGTTGTTACTGTGCACTCTCTCTGGCTTCTGTTTTTGCTATCTTTCGTCACCGTGTGGTACACTTACTATTCAACCTCTGTGCATACTGTACATAAATGTAAACACTTGTATATATCTGGCAAATTATATATGGTGAATGAAGTGCAAGTTATATACTATTGCTGAGTTGTTTGGTTCACTTTGACACTCATTACAACCAGGTCGTAGGTCATTCTGTACGTGTGTACGTAATAAACTGCTCTGATACCCCTGCAAGAAGAAGTACCACCACCATCACCACCACCAGTTGCACGATCATTAACACCACCACCACCTCTGCCACCACCACTACTGCTGCCTCCACCACCGCTACAACCACCAACACTACCAGTTGCACTATTATTATCACCACCACCACCAGTTGCACCATCATTACTACCACTACCAAGATCACCAGTTGCACCATAATTACTACCACCACCAACACCAACACCACCAACAGCAGCACCACTACCAACACCACCACCATCAGCACCACTACCGACACCACCACCACCACCACTACCAACACAACCACATTAACGACCACTACCACAACCACTACCACAACCACCATCACCACCACTTCCACCACCACCAAAACAACCATCACCACCACTACCACCATCAGCACCATTACCAACACCACCACCACCACCACCACTACCAACACCACCACATTAACGACCACTACCACAACCACCATCACCACCACTTCCACCACCACCAAAACAACCATCACCACCACTACCACCATCATCACCACTACCGACACCACCACCACCACCACCACTACCAACACCACCACATTAACGACCACTACCACAACCACTACCACAACCACCATCACCACCACTTCCACCACCACCAAAACAACCATCACCACCACTACCACCATCAGCACCATTACCAACACCACCACCACTGCCACCACCACCATCATCAACTTTGCCAGATGGACTGTTGTCACATCTGCGTCATTATGTCCTGGAGTGCGATAAAATTAATGAATTCAGAGACAATTCACTCAGAACTGTTCAAGATATGTTTAAATATTTTATCCACTGTGGTATATTACAGACCATTCTGGAAAAATACCCTGACTTTGCTCCCTGTTAATAAAGCATTGCCACGTGTGTGTGTGTGTGTGTGTGTGTGTGTGTGTGTGTGTGTGTGTGTGTGTGTGTGTGTGTGTGTGTGGGTGTGTGTGTGTTTGTGTGTGTGTGTGTGTGTGTGTGTGTGTGTGTGTGTGTGTGTGGGTGTGTGTGTGTGTGTGTGTGTGTGTGTGTGTGTGTGTGTGTGTGTGTGTGTGTGTGTGTGTGGGTGTGTGTGTGTATGTGTGTGTGTGTGTGTGTGTGTGTGTGTGTGTGTGTGGGTGTGTGTGTGTGTGTGTGTGTGTGTGTGTGTGTGTGTGTGTGTGTGTATGTGTGTGTGTGGGTGTGTGTGTGTATGTGTGTGTGTATGTGTGTGTGTGTGTGTGTGTGTGTGTGTTGTGTGTGTGTGTGTGTGTGGGTGTGTGTGTGTGTGTGTGTGTGTATGTGTGTGTGTGTGTGTATGTGTGTGTGTGTGTGTGTGTGTGTGTGTGTATGTGTGTGTGTGTGTGTGTGTGTATGTGTGTGTGTGTGTGTGTGTGTGTGTACTCACCTAATTGTGGTTGCAGGGGTCGAGACTCAGCTACTGGCCCCGCCTCTTCACTGATCGCTACTGGATCCTCTCTCTCTCTGCTTCCTGAGCTTTGTCATACCTCTTCTTAAAACTATGTATGGTTCCTGCCTCCACTACTTCACTTGCTAGGCTATTCCACTTGCTGACAACTCTATGACTGAAGAAATACTTCCTAACGTCCCTGTGACTCGTCTGAGTCTTCAGCTTCCAGTTGTGACCCCTTGTCCCTGTGTCCCCTCTCTGGAACATCCTATCTCTGTCCACCTTGTCTATTCCCCGCAGTATCTTGTATGTCGTTATCATGTCTCCCCTGACCCTTCTGTCCTCCAGTGTCGTCAGTCCGATTTCCCTTAACCTTTCCTCGTACGACATTCCCTTGAGCTCTGGGACTAGCCTTGTTGCAAACCTTTGTACTTTCTCTAACTTCTTGACGTGCTTGACCAGGTGTGGGTTCCAGACTGGTGCTGCATACTCCAGTATGGGTCTAACATACACAGTGTACAGTGTCTTGAACGATTCCTTATTAAGGTATCGGAACGCTATTCTCAGGTTTGCCAGGCGCCCGTATGCTGCAGCGGTTATTTGGTTGATGTGTGCCTCCGGTGATGTGCTCGGTGTTATGGTCACCCCAAGGTCTTTCTCCCTGAGTGAGGTCTGTAGTCTTTGTCCACCTAGCCTATACTCTGTCTGTGGTCTTCTTTGCCCCTCCCCAATCTTCATGACTTTGCATTTGGCTGGATTGAATTCGAGAAGCCAGTTACTGGACCACATGTCCAGCCTCTCCAGGTCTCTTTGCAGTCCTGCCTCATCCTCGTCCGATTTAATTCTTCTCATCAACTTCACGTCATCTGCGAACAGGGACACTTCAGAGTCTATTCCTTCCATCATGTCGTTCACATATATCAAAAATAGCACTGGTCCTAGAACTGACCCCTGTGGGACCCCGCTCGTAACAGGCGCCCACTGTGATACCTCTTCACGTACCATGACTCGTTGCTGCCTCCCTGTCAGGTACTCCCTTATCCATTGCAGTGCCCTTCCTTTTACGTGTGCCTGATCCTCCAGCTTCTGCACTAATCTCTTGTGGGGAACTGTGTCAAAGGCCTTCCTGCAGTCTAGGAAAACGCAATCTACCCAACCCTCTCTCTCGTGTCTTACTTCTGTTACCTTGTCATAAAACTCCAGGAGGTTTGTGATACAAGATTTGCCTTCCATGAACCCATGCTGGTTTTCATTTATAATCTTGTTCCTTTCCAGGTGTTCGACCACTCTCCTCCTGATAATCTTCTCCATGACTTTGCACACAATACATGTCAGAGACACAGGTCTGTAGTTTAGTGCCTCGTTTCTGTTTCCTTTCTTAAATATGGGGACTACATTAGCTGTCTTCCATTTCTCAGGTAGTTGCCCAGTTTCAAGGGATGTGTTGAAGATTGTGGTTAGAGGCACACACAGCATCTCTGCTCCTTCTCTAAGGACCCATGGGGAGATGTTGTCCGGTCCCATCGCCTTTGAGGTGTCAAGGTCACTTAAGAGCTTCTTCACCTCCTCCTCAGTTGTTCGTATGTCATCCAACACTTGTTGGTATATTCCCTCTTGATGTTCCCTTCTGTGCTGTCTTCCCACAGCCCTTCCTGTCTCTACTGTAAAAACTTCCTTAAATCTCCTGTTCAGCTCCTCACATACCTCCTGATCATTTCTTGTGAGTTCTCCACCTTCTGTCCTTAATCTGATCACCTGGTCTTTGACTGTTGTCTTCCTCCTGATGTGGCTATACAACAGTTTCGGGTCAGTCTTGATTCTCGATGCTATGTCATTTTCATACTGTCGCTGGGCCTCCCTCCTTACCTGTGCGTACTCATTCCTGGCTCTGCGACTGATCTCCCTATTTTCGTGTGTTCTCTGCCTTCTGTACTTTTTCCATTCTCTATTGCACTTTGTTTTTGCCTCCTTACACCGTCGGGTAAACCAGGGGCTTGTTCTGGTCTTCCCGTTGTTACTGTTGCCCTTGGGAATGAACCTTTCCACTGCCTCCTTGCATTTTGTTGCTACATATTCCATCATTTCATTTACTGGCTTTCCTGCCAGTTCTCTGTCCCACTGGACCTCCCGCAGGAAGTTCTTCAACCCTATGTAGTCCCCTCTTTTATAGTCAGGCTTTTCCCATTCTACTCCTGTTATTCTCTCCACTTGCAGCTCTACTATGTATTCAAAGCACAGAACCACGTGGTCGCTAGCTCCTAGGGGACTCTCATACTTGATGTCCTCAATGTCTGAGCTGCCCAGGGTGAACACAAGGTCCAATCTTGCTGGTTCATCCTCCCCTCTCACTCTGGTAGTGTCCTTAACATGTTGGTGCATGAGGTTTTCCAGCACCACGTCCAACATCCTGGCTCTCCATGTTTCGGGACCCCCATGTGGCTCCAGGTTTTCCCAGTCGATCTCCCTGTGGTTGAAATCCCCCATAACCAGCAACTTTGCTCTGCTGGAGTGAGCTCTTCTTGCCACCTCAGCAAGTGTGTCCACCATTGCTCTGTTGCTCTCTTCATATTCCTCTCTTGGCCTCCTGCAGTTCTGTGGTGGATTATACATCACTGCAATGACCACTTTGTGTTCCCCAGACTGAAGTGTACCTGCTATGTAGTCTCTTTCTCCCGTCTCATCTATTCCTTCCATTTTCTCGAATTTCCATCTGTTTTTTACGAGCAGAGCAACCCCACCTCCCCCCCTGCCCCTTCTATCTTTCCTCATGATCTGGTATCCTGGTGGGAAGATTGCATCTGTTATTGTCTCCATGAGTTTTGTTTCTGTAACTGCTATGATGTCTGGGGACTTCTCATTGATTCTTTCTTGCCA